>NW_010541408.1:0-18482 GCF_000687285.1 Phaethon lepturus
GCTTGGCAAGCTCCTCCATCAGCTCCCTCAGGACTCTTGGCTGCCCCAGTCCTTCTTGGGGAATTTAAGTACTGGGGGTCTGCGATGCTTGCTGCAGTTTGATGCCTGAGTCCTTCCGGTTTGCAAAAGTGCTCTTCCAGCCTGAACCACTGGATGGGGTAGGAGGAAAAGATGTGGTTTGATCTCAACTACATTCCTCAAGACACTGCCTTCCCTGCTGAGCCAACGCTGGTGGCTGTCCCCAACCTGCTCCCCACACAGAGCAGCCAAGGATGACTCCAGCCACCCCAAAAATGGCAAAAGAATAAACTTGTGGAGACTGGCGTCTACTCATAAGCACAGCTCAAGCACCCTGGAGGCCCAAGGCACTTCTGAAAACCACAAGGGACTAAATGACTTGTGTGGGGGCAAAAACCCTGTAGGGCCTTTTTGTCCCCAGATAACTCAGGGTCTGAGCAAAGGGTCTGGCCCTTTTCCTCAGTTGTTCCAGCTAGGCCAGACTAAAATGGAGAGACTGTAAAACCCAGGTTATACTTTGTGATGTGTCTTCCCATGAGCAAAAGCCTAGTAATGAAGCTTTTAGCGGCTGTTGTAAACAAATCAATATCTCCAGCTATAAATCTGAAATGAAAGAGGCTGAAGGAACTATGAAGGTTTTTAATGTCCAAATAAATTACTCCTGCTGTTGCAATAGCAATGTGTGGAGCATTTGATTATTCCCAGCCATTAGTGATGCTGGCGAGGACAGAGATATTCATGCTCTGTATTTAACTGGAAATTAAGAGAATGTATCATTTGGTGACAGGAACTTTTACAAATGGCTGCTCCCCCTTCAATCAGCTCCCCAACTAATAAATCACTGGCAGGACTTCGGGAAACTTGATTTACAACTCAGACCTGGCAGTGGGTGTTTGCTGAAGGATGCCTTCCTGAAAATCTCCCAGTAGATGGAGGTGTGCTGGGATTCTCCTGCTCTTGGAGGAATGCTGGAGGCTTATCTAAGGCTGGAGGCTTTGGGAACTGGGAAGAATGAGTTAGGGAAAGCCTCCTGTCCACCAGGCAGCAACTGCTCCCAGTACTTTTCCACCTGCGCCGTGCCAGGGCTGTGGGAGGCTTTGGGGCGACACCGAACATGGGGGATGTCTTGTAGCTGTGGACAAGCGCTGGAGGGAGGTGGGAAGTTTAGGAGAAGCAGTCCTGTGTGACTGCTGTAGCTGCTGTGACTGACTTGAAACCTTGTCGGTCTCGTCCGCGGGACTGCGGAGCTGCTTGGCGCGTCCCAGGGGTGGGATGCGCTGACCGCTCCAGACCCACAAGACAGGTAGTGCAGTAACAGGGATCATCCCCAGCTGCAAGACTGAAAATTGGAGCCGGGGAGCATTGACCTTGCAGCCTTCCGGGGTTACTGGGACCTCTGTCCCCCGTGAGCATCAGACCTCAGCTCATCTCACCCGCGGCGATGGGGCTGTTGGTTTCTGTGTGGGTCTGGGGCACTTCTGCATGCAGTCGTGTCCCCAAGGGTCCGGGGACCCTGCTGCAGTGGCTGAGACTGTTGATGCCCCGCAAGCAGGGTCTCCTCTTGTTGAACTAGCACACCCCTCTGTAAATGACCTGTAAACTAAAGATGATCTGGCAATTTCCGTGTGCTGGAGCAGATGCTACAAGAGCATTTATTAACCCGCTGGTACTATTCTTATGCAAACAACTGTAGCTGATCTAGTAATAAAAGGCGATTTAATACCTGCTCGGCTGCTGACAGTGACGAGCAAGTGCTCAGTTTTGGTTTTCAGTGCAGATCCTTTTTGCAGACAGACACCCTAGGGTCAGCCTCTCTGTCTGATTTCCCTTTTCAGAGTGTGCTGTCTGCTTGCAGCCTTGCTTGTTATTGCTGCAGAGCTACTCGTGGTCATGCTCGTACCTCGGGGCACAAGGTTGAAACCTCGGAAGAGGTAAATGGTTTGATTTCTCTAAGGTCTTATTAGGAAGGCCCATTCCTGAGCAGCCTTCCTGCACCCTGGCTCAGCACTATGTCTGAAAAGGCTATAACATGGGTTGCACTAACACAGCTTGGATTTTTTTTTTTTTTCCCCCTTAGAGCGTGTGGCTCTGAGCAGGGAGGCCCTGGAGGAGGCCAGCGTGCGAAGGGCCATCCCACAGCATTTCAGAGCTCAGGATGGCCCCGCTGACTTCTCCCTTTGCAGGCTACTGGCTCATTTGTGATGAACAGTGATGATCTGACCTTTTGTGTGCTCATTGCTTGTGCTTTATCACCAGGTAAAGCACTTTACTATAAAATGCAGGATTTCACAGACCCGGTAATGGCTATGAAATCAAATATAAAAAATAACTCCTCAAGTACAGCGATGTATAAATCATAGGTAGCGCGGTCACAGTGTGGGATCACGCTTCCGGCCGAGGAAAAGTCCTCAAGGTCCCAACGGAGCAATCAAGATAATATTTCGGAGTTGAAAGCAGATGAGGGATGTGACGAGCTGTATATCCTCTGGAGCTGTTTGGGCCGGCAGCAGCAAGGCGAGGCTGTACCTCTCCCCAGCTTTGGTCTGGCTGTGCCCACGCAACGTCTCCTGTTGTTTTTGGCAAATTTACAAGTGAAGGGAAGAGAAATGGGCAGGCTGGTCCGGACGCAACCACCAGCCTGCAGCCCCCGTGAATTCCACCGGCAATCGTTTCTGACTGCAGGAACGTGCTGAAGAGATGCTAGATGGACTGCCTAGGTTGGTGGCTTGTTAATTCAGTTGAATTTAATTTGTAATTTAGGACTCTCAGCACTTTGAAATGATCGTTTCAAACTAGGTTGGTGTTTGTGAATGAGGGGCTTGCAGTAGAGCCGGGCTTCCGCGGCTCTGTCTGCATGGGAGAGAGGAGAGTGGGACTGGCGTACACGTGGGACCTGAGTCCAAGAGGGCAAACTTGGCAATTCCCGGGGGAAATCGGTGGGACATTGGGCTCTGAGTCCTTGCACGGGCTGCCGACCGGACCAGTGTTTTCAGAGGTGCTAATGCCTTTGATGATGCTGCGGGTGCCCTGTGGCGGGGAGGAAAGGAGGACGGTTCGCAGAGCAGGACAGCTTGCTCTGCCACGCTTATCTGCCTGCACAGGGCATGGGTGCAGTCCTCGGGGAGGATTTTGTTGACAGATCTTGAGAGAGCATCTAGACCAGAGCTGCCCTGGAGGGCATTGTCTCCATCCCTTGGGCATGCCGAGTGACTCAGAAGTCCCTGGAGATGTGCCCAGTGTGCTTCTGCCACCAGTTTTCTGGCCTTCTTTTGTGTGCTGCTGGTCAAATCCCGGTGTGGGTAGTGGCTGCCGTTGCCGTCTGGGTGTCAAACGCTGGAGGCTTTTGGAGGCTTTTGGGGTGGAGGGGTTGTAACGCTGACAACATAAGCGCTGCAAGACAAAAATCTTAATACAAACCCACCTAATAGGGACCCTGCTCTCTGGTTATTGCTGCGGCGCGGTTCGGAGGTGGAGATCAGTCACGCTTTTCAGAGACGCACGTCGTGGTGAAGGGCAGCAGGACAGGCTTTGGGGGGTGGTTTGAAGTCATGCACGATTTTTGTCTTCCTCTGTAAAGGCTGTGAGATACCAGAAGTGTCACTCAAGGAGGCCCGCTCCTCTTTGGGGTATGGATTCCTAAATTCCTCAATTTAAATGCAAATTTGCAGCCGTTTGATTATGCCAGGCATCAGAGAAGCTTTTGGATGGTGAACAGCTTGTAATAATCAGCTATGCATCCCTCAATACAGATATTATCCGCTGTTGCGATATCATGGCTGCGTGCCCCTGCAGAAAGCAGAGTGCTTTAGAACAACCCTCTTTTTCCCTCTTTCTCCTTTCATCTCTGTTGAAAATTACTCTCATTACCTCCCTGAAACCTTTTTAATCAACCTGGACGGCACAATCTGCTTTGCAGTAACAGGAATAACGTTTTTGGAGGTGCTTTGCATGGTAATGCTCTTCTCAGCCTGAAATGATGCTATTCAGAATGACTGTGGCTTCAGGAAGGGCTTGTATTTCTTCTTGACACCTTGGTCTTCTGTAACCAGAATATTTTTTTGTTGGGAGGCTTATAATTGCCTGACCTATAACTTACAGGGAAAGGGAAGAGGGAAAGCAGGATCAGTGTGGCACAGGAGTAGGTGTGTTAGTTGTGTCACAGCCCATGGGAAGCTCACCTTGGTTGGGATCTCCATCCTTGGATATCTTCCAGGAAAAGCCCTGATCTTGTGTAGTGAGAGCCCAGGTCACACCGGCATTTCCTAGACCTTTCTGTGACACACTTCCCTGCCTGTCAAATAGCTTGAATTAATAATATTTGACTTTTTAATCAAGCCCATTACAGTCGTCGCCACACTTGAGCATCCTATTTAAGCAATCATCACTTCCACCCACTCCCTTCCTTTCCTCAGGTATTTACATCTCGCCGATGTGAAGGAGAGTCCTTTTGACATGGTTACTTGACACCAAGAGTATGAAAACTGCAGTTAATCCTCATTTCACGCTTGCAACCAGATTGGGTTGATTTTTGAATGACTGCTGCGGGTTCTCAAATCTTTCATTAGCTAATGCTTGATTTATTTAGTTCAGTAATAAAAAGTAATTGCTTGTCTGAACAACCAGGCGCTGCTTCTCCGTGGCCTGTAATTCTCTACCAAGTAGCCCTGTTTGTGGCAGGGAAACCAAAATCTGCTGCGATCTGCACAGAAATTGAAGTGGGGAGCTCACGAAGTTGCAGGAAGAATGTGAAGAATCCGCTTTCCTCCGCATGCTTTAAACTTAAGTTGTTTCTCTTTAAGCTCTAACTTTGTCATAACGATCTAACAGACCGTTTGGTGCTATGGAAACCCCAGTTTACACACTGGTGCATAGCTACAAGCAATTAACTATATTTAATTTTCATTTTCTGGGGATATTTTTGACTTGTGTATTAAGCAAACATTTATGCAAAACACTGTGGAATCCATAAATGTTAATTAAGTTGAACTTGTGTCTTTGCCATAGCAGATAATCAGATTGATGGGTTCACTGAAGTCTGCAAACCTTGCCGCGATGGCTGAGAGCGGCTATAAAAAGACACAACCGCGCAGGTGACAAGGCTCTGGTCTTCGGGTGCCACCTTCGGCGCGTTCCTGCTTTCACCTGGTGTGTCTTGGCTTGACCAGAGGCAGATCCAGGTTTCGCCCTGCGAGTGACACCAGTGGGTTTTGTGAGCGCAGTGTCAACTCTGCGAATGTGTCTTGCTTGCTGGGTGAAGGTACCGTGGCATGCAACGAGTGGCAAAGGCCTCAGCTAGGGAAGGAGGATGATAGTTAGAGGAGAAGAGCTCTGCAGTACTTCACCAGGCTGCAAATGCAGGGAATGATCCCTTTCTCTGTCCCTCCCCTGCTTTGTAAAACTACCACCTTAAATTCTCCCCAGACCCTCAACCCTGACCTTACACCTACCAGGTAGCTCTTGATTTTTGGGGGTTTTCATGTGGGATTGCGGATGGAAGTTATGTGCAAACTGGGGCACGAGGAGTTTGCATTTCCCCATACCGTTTCTGCAGCAGATTGCTGTGGCTGATTAGTATTTTTTGTAACCGATAAGCACATTCTCATCACTTTTATCTAGCGTGTGTGTCCAGGTACATTTAGGAACAGGTAAGAACCCTTCTGGGAAAGGTGATGCGTTGACGCTGACAAATAAAATGACCCCTCGTTTGGATCTGATGTGCTGAATCCTGCTGTAAAGTGGGATCTGCTCTTGGGTTCCTGCTGGGGGGAAGCTTGGTTGGAAGCAGATGCCTGCACAAAGCAAGGCACAGCAGCAGTGCGTGACACTGTTTATTCCTTCTTTCCCTTTTGCATGATAAAATAACCCATGAAAATAAATAACAAGAGCTTAATGGGCACATGGGACAGGGCCTTTGGCAGCGATGCCAATCAGCTGTGCCTCGGCAGCAGTCCTCTAATTAAAAACTGCAAATTACAGTGGACTGGAGCGGATTGCAAGGGCTGGCTGGGTTGGGGGCTTTGCTCTGGGAGGTGAAGTGTGGCTGGTTGCTCCTTACATTCACGTTTTCTCTCCCATCAGGGTGGTGGAAAGCCAAGGACTGTGCTGTTGTGGTGCCTGCCCCAGCAGAGCAGTGGGGTTTGGGAAGGCCAAACCAGAAAGTGGAGCCAAGTGCATTAGCTGCTTCGTCGAGGGAGCTGCCCCACGTCACAGCCAGCTGAATAGGTGGAAATGCCAGCGCTGATGCACGATCCTCGAGTCACTGTCCTGCTTCAGCCCCGTGCAGAGAAGCGAGCGGCCGGTAAGTCCTGCCTGCATTTGAGGAGCAATTTGAGCCTTTCCCGTGCTTTGGGAATTTGTCATGTGCAGCTTTGTGGCTGTCTGAGTTTTGAGGGTTGTGCTTTTTCTTGCGGTAACTGAAATTTCAGAGCACACCTCTCACAGCAAAGGACACCCCCCAAATCCACCGGCTGCCCTTCACCCCTCTTTTCACCTAGTTTTGGCTTTGCCATGTTTCACCGCTTCTCCTCCTGCTCCCACCGAGCCACCAGTTGCCGCCTCTCATCATTGCAGGCTCATTAAAGGGTTTCAACATGATCTCACAAAGAAACATTTATTTATGCAAACCCATTTGGACAAGCCGGATGATCAGAGAGAGACCATTTTGGGGAGGAAGGTTGGACTTTGTCAAGATGCTACTGTGTGAAGAACCTCAAGCAAAGCTCGTATCAGCTGCCCCACACACCGAATACCAAACCCCAGATGTACGTCACAGCTCATCCCCCTCCCCTCATTCCCCTCTTGGCCCCGACTGTATCGTATTGCACAGAATCAGGAGCCTTTTTGTCTGGGATGGAAAGTTTAAGGGCAGAGACACCCAAGAGTTGTGTCTCATCCTCAGCTGCTCTTGGGATTCACTGTTCCTTCTCCGGGGTGCCGTGATTGCTGTGTTTAACTGATGAGTGTGATTTAGTTTCCGGCAGAGGTGGTATTTTGGGTGGATATGCCGCAGGAAAAGGGACTATTTGCATGTTAAACTTGGCATTATAAGTGCTCTATTAATTATTCAGCTGGAGACAGGTTTTTTGGGGCTGGATGGTGTGTTCAGTAGATTATTAACAGATTTCTGAAGCTCAAGAGTTGTGGGTTTTTAAAAAAATTACTATTATTTTAACGGTAAGCAAAAGCTAGATGCTCTTGGGCTGGGCACTTTGGTTGTGTGATCTCACAGGAGGGCTCTGGCTAGGACACAGCAAGCTAAAAAAAACCCCGTCAGCCCTGCGGAAATAAGCAGCAAATAGCAGATACTCTGCTTCCATCCCAAGTCACCACCCGTTGGCGGATGCCGTGTGCTCAGCTGGGCCAGGCAGCCACTGCATCCCTCGAGGGACAGCAAAATAAAAATAATAATAATAAAGATAAGTGGTGGGCGGGCGGGCAGCCTTTTGCATGTCTACCAGCAATCCTGTTACAAGCACTACAAACAAGCCGTACCGGCTGCTTTGCTTTGACTTCCTCGTTTGCAAAGCTGCCTAATTTTTCTGGCAAGCAGGCTCTAGCTCGGCTTTTGCTGTCTTTTGTTTTGAGCTGGTGGGAGATAAATGGTTATATGTGGAACAGGGTGTAAATGTTGTATTTTGGAGCAACTGAGCAGATCTGATGTATGGAGGCGGGGGTTTGCTGCTCTGTGCTCACGCTGGGAGCTAGGTGGGAAGAGCAATTTCTGAGTGCCAGGAAGCAAACCTGAGCTTATATCAATCCCCTGGGGTAATAGAGATGGCTTCAGGCTGGGATTTGGGTTTCAGAACTCACTTCTGCAGTGGTTTTGGCTTGGAGTGCTTTGTAATTGGGCTTAGGTAGCTCCCCTTGATGACGATGGGAGTTATCTGTATGCCTGCAAGGAGGAGATGGCAGAGGGATGTGTGCAGACCTGCTGAGTGATTCTTTCCAGATGCTATTATTTTGCATTTCAGAGAGCCAGGAAAGAGACGAAAATCTGTCTCACTTTACAATTTAATTTCTAATCAGAGATCTGCAAGCAAGCCGGAGAAAACAGGCTTAATAAACCAGAAAAAGCCTCTTTATTACAGCTGACCTGTTTGAAAGGAGAGCTGGAAATAGTGCAGAGCCTGGAGTCACCATATATCTACATGTCCCATTCCCAAGCCTGGGCAGGGGCGTCTTGTTTTAGGCTTTTCAGTCTTCAAAAGAAGACTTCTCTGTGGCTTTTGCATGCACAGAGCATCCCAAGATCGGTGAAATCGGCTCATGTTGCCTGATGCATGTCATGTGCATGGACATGGACCTGACCGAAACATCCCATCTCGCAGGTTGGCCTAGATCCTAAACGTGAAAAGAGCTTCGTCCCTGTTTCTGCCTCCACCGATAAAATAACTTGGCATATGGAGGGGAGAAAGGAAAACCCGGGTTTGGGCGTGTTGTACCCATTTACACAGAACCTTTTGGTTTTCCTGCATTGGTCTCCATCTGTTGAATGATCCCTTGACACCTTCCCATCAGCTTGGGCGTCCCAGGCAGGCTTGGCTGCAGTCGCTGGCACTATTTATAACGGGGTGGGGGAATTTTTCCCACTTTATTTCAAGAGATGGTTTTCTACAAGATGAACAAGAAGCATTTCAGGCTCTAAACCGTCAGCTTGAATTGAAGTCTCCGTGTACACCCTTGGGCTTATCCCACGTTTCAAGCTGAGCATTGCTTGTGAGAAGACAGTTGTCATTTCTCTGCGCATCTCATGATCGCAGCATCCTTGGGGAATAAAACATGGAGGACAAAAGGGCAGCGTGGTTATATATATACACACATATATATATTATTTTTTTCTAAATGCTGACTTCTGTAGGCTCACAATCTGACACAAACTCTTGTGTGTGGGGTGTATGGAGCAGATCTCTGCTTGCCTTATTCAGCTGTCTAGACCATTTTGAGATATTTGGTTTCATTTTAATTTTGAATTTGGGTTGGCAGCTGCGAGTAAATCAGAATTTGGCTCTGGTTTGTAGCACCTTCTTGTGTATTGGCAGCACAGCTCCTGTGGATTTGGTGGGAAAAGCTTCCTAGCCCAAGCCTTCAGTTAAAACCCTTGGCATTGCCCATCCCTTTGATCACTGTTGCCTGGGACTGGTGGTTTTTTGCAAAACCACATCGCCAGATGTGCTCGTGCCATTCCCCTTTCTCCATGCGGTAGGGTTGCAGAAGGCAGCGGAAAGGGAATGTGTCTTAAGGCGACAAGAATGGTGAGAAGTGGAAGTTTAAGCAGGAAGAAAGATAGTGTATTCCAGCATGTGCGTGAAGCATGTGGCAGTTTGTAACGCGTAGTTGCAGCAGCTGGGAAGAGCATGGAAGTGGCTGGAAGAGCTGCTCCTTACTGATGGCACTTGTCAGGATTTTGGGTAAAAAACATGATGATCATTCTTGTCAATCTGGTTTTGCAGCCATTTTGTTGCTCTTGGCTCCATCTATTTGCCCATTCATTTAATTTCTGCTGGAGTCATTGCTTAAATATATGTATTTTTATCTCCAAGAACCATCGTGGCTAGGGCTTTATTAATGACTGGATCTTCCAAGAGCCAGTTTGGAGGCTGAGGAGTTGAAAAGCTCCAAAAGTCATCTTGCTTTACTTCCAGAAACTGCTGTGTGCTCAGCAGGGTCTGATGTTCGGCTGCTTTAAAAGGAATGAGCAGTTTCCTTGCCCTGTGCAAATCTGACACGCATCCCTCCAGCATTTCTATCTTGCAGTGAATCCATTTTAGGAGTCTGATTTCTACACCAAAAGTGAGATATTGGACCAGCAGCAAAGAGCAATTGATACAACTTCCCCCAAATTGCCCCCAAACTTGTGGGTTTGTTCCCAACAAGCCAAGTTTGCCCACTTTGCATTTTATTTACCTTTTTTTCCCCCCTTTGAGCATATGTTCATACATTTGCTGACCAAAGGAGCCCTTGGTATGAACAGCCCCAGCAAAAATTATCCACCATAACAGGGCTAAAATATTAGCTATATCCGTGTACACATCGAAAACTTCTATGCAAAAGATGGGGATGAAAAGAAGAGAAGTTTTCCTGATTAAAACAAAATCCAGAAAGTGGAATTGAATCATTTCAACCCTTCTCTGAGTAAAAAAGTCTGAAAAATTCTTGTCTCCCTTCAAACCTTGTATGCAGGCAAAACTTTGTTTTTCTGACGGAATCCTATCATGCCCCTTTCTGTGCAGCTCTAGGTTGTAAAAAAACAATTCGTTGTAGTCAGTCTCTTCTTCTCCAGACCTCCACAGGTTTCCAAAATCTATCCAAGAGACATCACCTTGGGCTTTTTAGGAAATCACAGTGATTGCTTTTGGCACGTACAGTTGATTAGCAGCAACCAAAGTCTGGCTCCGTTCAGAAATCCTTTTTGAGAGCCCTGTTTTGATGAGCTGTGTTGTGGCGTGGCAACAGAAGACCATTGTGTAGAAGGATGTGGGTGCTGGAGATGAGCTGAGGCCGTGCAGAAATGCCTGGATCGGAGGTTGAAGCGCCAAGTGGCTGGTGGTGCCCCATGGATGTACAGGCTCCTGAAGTTGAAAACAGCACTTTTTTGCTGGAGTTTTGAATTGAGTACCCCTCTGGATATTTAAGTGGGAATGACAGGGAGAATGAAGTTAAAGGTGGGAGGAGGAAAGTGCAAGACTGGTTCATTTTCCTGTGGGGTGGGATGCACTGGGAGATCCCCACTGCCTTGCAAAGAGCAGGGAAGTGCCTGCCAATGTTGTACTTACAGTTTAGGAGAAAAACCCAGCTCTGTCCCACTTCTGCATCCTATCGACCCACCCGGCACGTGGTGGGTTGGACAGGCAGAGACCAAGGCGAAGGCCAGCCAAACCTTTGTATTCGGAGATGAACCGTGGTGAAGCACATGAAACTAATCCAAAGCTTTTGCTTTCAGGCTTGCCCAAGGATGGCGAGTGAACAGCACAGCAAGAGATGGTAAAACAGCATGGAGAAAAGCCGGCACATCGCAAACTGGGGTGATGATGCTGGGTGGATTGAGCGCTGGAGCATCCCAGTGAGGGGAAGGGGATGGTGGCACCCTTGTGAGAGGCTGACGGAGCCGGGGAGCCGCTTAGCTGAGCGTGTTGGAGTAGAAGCTGAAGCTTTCGGAGACTGTTTTGGAGTCGCTGCGGGAAGAACCGTTAGAGGTCATGTCTACGGAGAGGCGCTTGGCCTTGCTGCTCTCCTCCAGCTCCTCTTCAGCTGTGCCAACTGCCGAGGACACGGTGGTCTCTATGCGGCTGACCTTGTACATGCTGGTCTGTGTCTGCAGGTACCTGGCTGACTTCATTTCCAGGCCCTCGTACTCACCAGTGCTGACAAACGGGCACCACTGAAATGCGTGTTTGAACCCCACGCGAAACCTGAGGGGACAGAAGAGATGGGGAAAGGCAGGCATGAGGGACGTGCAGATGGCGAAAGGACCTCGCTAGGGGTGGGGAGACAGAGCTAAGCACTGCCAAACAACAACAACAAAATGCTACTTTTCACTAAGGGGAGGAAAAAACCTACTGATAAATTCCAGTTAGGAGCCAGGACTGTTTAGATACCTGCCCTCAAATCCCACAGGGACTTCAGGAGAGACTTATCGAGGTATTGTATTACCCCTGCATCTGCTGGAAGCAACCCCTGACAGACGATGGGACAGAACCATCCTGGAAAAACTCTCCATCCATACTCTCCTCCATCAGACCCCTCTGTATCTCCCCCTCCTCTGCTCCCTCTTACACCAAGATGCTGCCGAACGCCACTTGGAACCCACCTGTCGTTGAGGCAGCAGTAGATGATGGGGTTGTACATGGTGGAGCTCATGGCCAGCCACATGATAGCCAGGTAGACCTGCTGGATGAACTTCTGCAGGTACCACTCTGGGTTGAAATATTGAAGGGTGAAGTAGATGTGGTAGGGCAGCCAGCACAGCGCGAACGTGCATACCACGACGATCATCATCTTCACTACCTGTGAGGAGAAGAGAGGGTAGGGAAGCAAAGTCATCTGTCAGACACCCCACAGGTGGGTTGTCACCCTCCAGAAGGGGCCACCCTCTTTTTGCCTTGGAGACTTTTCCAACCGGGAACCCATGGTCAACATCTTAGTTAAACCATGCACATTCATGGAGGACACATATCTGGAGGACACTGTCTGCTCTATTAGCAACAACCATGCAACAAGTCCTGACCCGTTTCCATCCCTAATGAAGTATTTTTGGCTCCTGCTGTGCTCGGAGCTCCTTACCTTCCGCTTAGCTGAGACCTGCTCGTGGTAGCGGTCAGAGGAGTCGCCAGGTATCTCACTTGCCCAGAGGGTGATGCCAACCACAGTGTAGGCACATCCTATCACCAGAAGTGGCAAGAAGTAGATCAGGATGGTCATGCAGAAGTGATACCTAGGAAAAATGATGGTCATTGGGTTTGTCCTCTAACTATTTGGTCTTTTTCTTGCAAACTGAGCTTGAATACAAAGTGCTTCACAGGGGCAAAGAGAATTGGCACAATTCCTGCAGACACGTTGCCTGCAGAGCTCGGGCCAGGAAGGACTCCTTGCTTTCACCCCAATTTTTTCCAAGCCTCTGCTGTGAGCCTTTGGCATCCTGGAACCCTCCTAGGATGGGGTGTAGAGGCCAGTGAAGAACTTGTTCCCTTCATAGGGCAAGGATGTGTTAGCTGAAGTGGCTCTACTCTCACTTCTGCTCTATTTACACCCCAAATTATCATAAAGATGAATGTTTGCTCTCATCACACCTTTTATCTGGCAGTCCTGCAGGAGGAAGTGTGGTTTTTTGACATATAAAGGATGGGAATATTAAGCTGAAGAAATAAAGGCTTTCCCTGCAGAGCAAACACTGGGTCTTGGATGCAGCTTGCCTAAATCTTGGTCCACCATCGGTTTAGCTGGGCTCAGGTGGCACAAGGCATAACCCCAGTCCCCAAAAACACAACCTAAACCCTTGTTATCAAGGTTTATTAAAACTTTTCTGTGAATTCAGTGGATGGGACAGATCTCCAGGCTCCGTGGAAAGGGCAGGATCTTTATGTCTGTTTATAACGGGTATAAATAAGTCCAAAATCGAATGAGAGGGTCTGGATTAAACCGTTAGCACAGGCTTGAGACTGTTTTGTTGTGAAGTTGGTGGAGCAGTGGCAGGTTGGAATAGCTGCTGGGATTGCAGTGGGTTCAGTGAAGGATTCGTGTTAAATAGCTGGTTTAAAAAGGAAAAATATAATGCTGTTTCTAACAAACAAGATGGAGATGAATGGTTTGAGCTTGTAGGTTCCTTCCTACCATCAGAGCTGGCAAAAACCTCTCTCCCCTGCAGAAAGATCAGCAATAGTGGTACAGAAAGGCGGCTGGCTTGCAGAGCATCACGTGTGCCACTGGGTCCAGAGGTAATCTTCTTCCAACAGCTTTAAGGTCTTTGTATGCATTTTTGGGGTGCATGCCTGGCTCGAATGCAAGGTGCTGCATCTGTTCAAGGCAGTTCAGGCCTTGTAGCTACACTCTGCTCTTGCATTCATTCGTCCTCCGGGAGCTTTGATTGAATAATATCTCCAACGTGTAATAAATGGGTCAGGCTCGTGCCTGGTGCAACTCCCGCAGGGGATGGGGTTGGCCCGGACCTGTGCTGCCACGCCATCTCCTCCTTGTTTTATACCTGCAATCTCATTTGGCCTCCTCTTCTCCCAGTGCTAATTGTATTTGAGCTGGATTTTGTAGGGCTGTTTTCTATTTTGCTAATTAAAGAGGCGTCTCTGTGGCTCCATGATGAAGATTTCGTTGTCGTTCCCATGTAATGCAGGGTCTTAAGCCAGCTGCAAACAGCTGAGAGCGATGCAGCTATGTCCCAGAAGAGCTGTTAGATAAGTAAGCAAGATGGACCCTTATTTTCAGAGCCACCTGGGCTTGGTAAGGGACAGGGATTTCCAAAAAGCCCTGGGCCATTTTTTTTTGTACACTGGATGCTGAAAACCAGTCTCTGTGTGAAACCATCCCTATGTTATTCTGTCTACAAGGATTGCAGGATCAGAACACCTAGAGAAGCCTGGGTTTCGTAATCTAAAGGTCTTCAGGGTGAGGAGTTAGAGTCTTGTATAGCATGGAGGAGTTATAGGACAGTGAAGTTGGAGGAGGGGGCTGCCATCTCCTTTTGCCTTGCAAAGCCCAGATGGCCGCCGCAGGCTGTTATCTCCCAGAGAAGCTGGCAGGTGGAGTGGCTTTTCCCCTTCCCTTAACAAACCCAAATGGCTGCTAATGAAATTGGAATAGATTGGACCTCTATTTCCAAACCAAAAGCGGGAGAGGGAATCGCTGGTTAGTGGTGGCGAGCAGCCGCTGAATCGAATTGAGCTGAATCACTGGCTCCTGTTGCAGGTGCAGCATCTCGCCTGTGCTGAGGTCTTCATCCGCTTCCCTGCATATAAGCAGGCTGAGAACCGGTGCATATTCCCAGTGAAAAAACCTTCCGTGCACATCCCAGTCTCTGATACCCTCCGTATGCCGGGGTTGTGCTTTCCGGGCTGCACTTGCCAAGAGAAAGGACCCCCGGGTGTGGGGTGAAGTCCCCTATTTTCACTATGAACCAAAAAACTAATGTTATTTTTCATCACGGCATTGCAAACACGCCGGCTGCCGCCAGCACCTTCCTTAAATAACTGCACCAAGGCCATGCAAGCGGGGGGGATGTTTGACAGTGACCCAACCACCTGTCTCTGCAAAGTTATTTTGGGGCAGGAAAATAACATCTCGGGCTCCGCCGGGCTCTGCGCTGTGCAAGTGAGTTCGTGCAGTTTGGAAAGAGGCTGCTGAGCTGCAAGTTACTTTCAATCCCCACCAAATATTTGGGGTTTGGCTATTTAAAAACTTCTGCTTAGCATCTGCTTTCCCCGTTTTTCTGGCTGCCCTCATCTGTCTGCAGAGCTGAAGAGCACGGGATGCTCAGACTTTGAAATGATGCCTGGCTTCCAGTGGCAAATTATTCATAGGTTAATGGTTGCATTTTTCTCTTGAATTAGCTATTTGAAAAAGCGATGACTGCCGCATACAGCTGAACAGCAAATGATTTGTCAAAACCGGACCCTGAGCTTGCACCGGTTGCTGCTTTGGTCCAGGGGCATCCTGGCTGCATGGGCTGTCTAAGCCAGCGGCATTTCTTTGCGCTGCCTGTATTTATCATGTTGACCCAGAATAATTAAGGTTGGAAAACACCTCTGGAGATCCGCTGGGCCAGCCCCAGCATAGTTCTTGCCATACCTGCCTTGCTATGCAAAGAAATAAGATGATGATAAATGCTAACTGCTCAGCTCTCTGCAACCTGCTGCTCGCTGCTGGCTGGCAAACTCATCTCGTTTGTCTTGTGAAGACACCTTCGCCAGGCTCAGGTTGGCTTTAAACACCTCTCTGTGTGTGTGTGTGTGTCCGTCCGTCCGTCCTGCTTTGGCTCCAGCCCTAATTCATTGCTCCACAGGACTGGAGATCACAAACATCTTTTTTTCCCCTTCTTTTTTCTCAATGCAATGACATTTAACTCACCGCATGACTTGCGGACTTCAAAGAGTAAACCACAGAGCTCCACTGCGCTGGCAGACCAGCGAGGTTGCACGGAACCTCTAGAAATGCCAGATTTAATTAGCTGGCACCTTAATGGGAAGGAAAGAGATTCCTGAAAGCTGAGTTCTCCTAGCCCAGCATTTGCCTCCCAGTCCGAGCTGATGCCAGAGCCTCTTTTTGTTGCTTGGTTTTTAAGTAGTTGAGTGAATTTTGGGGCATTTGGACTCGGTAAATCCTAAACCATTTTTTTCTTTCAGTGCCTGACCAAGATACCCCCAGTAAAACCCTATTTACCTCCTGCAGGAATAACTCCCGCCCCAGGAAGCCTTTAGAGATATGGATTGCGGGAAAGGTTGCAAAAAACAGAGCCAGTTTTACATGAGTTTCCCTCCAGGATGAGCATCCAAGAAGGGCAGGGAGCATGGCATAGCATGGGGGAACGTTTGGACCGTGAGCAGCGCTAAACTCACCTTAATTAACCCTAATGTGCCCCAAGATGACATGGAATGGAGTTTTTGCTACTGTCAACAACATAGCACTGGCCCTCACTAGGGCAGGGCGAGGATTTCCCCATCCCAACAAGCTTTGAGCCATTCCCATCCATCCTCGCTTCCTTTTTTTATACTTCTTGTGTGTATGTGTGTGTTTTTTGTGTACAGTGACTTGTCCCCACTGCTGAAAAAATTCAACTCACGTTTTTCCGTACACATTGGTGTTATGCTCCGGCCACTCCACTAGACACACCAGCCGGCCTGGCAGCTCCTCCATCACCGAGTAGTAACCCTGGGGGAACGCCAGCAGGAAAGCCAGGAGCCAGATGATGCCAATGACCACCTTGGTGGCGGTGGCCGAGAGTCGGGGTTGCAGCGGGTGGATGATAGCCATGTACCTGCAAGGTGGGAAAAGGAGAAATCAAGGCTGGAAAAGCCCTGATGTTGCAACTTTTGGGGCTGTTTTAGATCTCCCTTGCATGGGGGTCGTACTTTTGACACCCCCTTAACGCATCCTGGCAGCCTCTCGCTCTGCACAACAGCACGGACTAATCCCTTTGGAGGATTCCCTGGCCAATGTTCTAATTCTCTTGGAGCATCTTACCCTTGAGGTTTGAATCCCGTTTGAGTCACTCATTGACTTTTAGCTGAAAAACAGCTTCGCTAACGCAACCGGCTGCTTCTGCAAAGACCAATTTGTACAAAGCCAACCGTGACGCTGCCGTCTGGCAGCAGCCGCTTTGGCAGCACTTGGTAGTTTTGCACTCGTGCAAAATCGTAGCTCTGTGGTAGATCCCAGAGCCAAGTGTTACAGGAGAAGAACCAAAAATAGGAGTGCTGGACAGGCGTGAGATGGGTGATCCGAGATGCCACCTCTATCTGCCCGGCTTGTGGGCTTTTTCCCCTGAACATCAGTCATCGTATGCGAGGAAAGCTCCGGTGGCAACAAGGCAGATTGAATTTATCCCTCTGCAAATCTGGTTTTGCAAAGCTGGCAGCAGCCAGCAGCACTGCAAGGATTAAGTGAGAACATCACACATTTTTTATTTCCCCCCTACTCCACACCAGGCTTTGGGAAGAGGAGAAACATTGCATCGCTCTGTGTGTGTTATTGCCCAAGGCATTCGCAGCCTCCTCTATTTCTCCTTTCATCCCTTCTCCTTCCAGAGGATGGACAGTATTTTCTTTTCATTTTTTCCTAGATGACAAATACGCCCTGTGTTGCATTTTTGGGTGGCCACTTGCAGGGGCAAAGACGTAGGGATTAATATATAAATATCTCTGCCCCAGGGTACCAAACCTTATCAGCTTTGTGCAGCTGAAAATCCACCTAATCCACCTGATAATTATCCCTTTAAAATCTCTGGCTGGTTGGTACCTGAAATCAGAGCTGGTTAGAAAGAGCGGGAGGTGTTAGTGATGCTCTGGCACAGTGGCTGGCAGTCCACAGAGGTCTGGTTTCTGCACCTATATTTCTCATTTTCCCCTTGTCAGACTGCAATTGGCTTCCTGGGACCCCGTGAGGACTCGTCTCCTTCCTCTTCTTCAGCCTTCAAATGCCTGGTGTTGGCTGAGCCCCTTGTTAGCGGGTTTGCTGAGCTGGGTGAGGTTTGGGTGGGCTTTATCATGGGGTTCAGACTGAGTTACTCTGGGTTTACGCTCCCAAGCGGCAAGAAGTCAACGTGTCTGAGTTTGCTGCTGTTGCTTGACCTGATGGTTCAAGCTCAAGCATGCAAATGGTGGAAAATGAGGGATTTCCACAAAAGTTGGGCCATTTCTGTTGAAATACTTGCCTGGAGAAACATCTGAGGCTGAGACCTCTGGAAAGCAAGAGGTAGTGGAAAGGAGATGGCAAAATTCATCCAACCACGCTGGCATCACAAGGACAGGGTCAGGGAGCAGGAGGGAGCAAGCTAGTGGTGCTTTGGGGAAAACTGGCCCAAAATCCTATTTTTTGGCAGCGATTCCCAATCCATTGGTCCCAAGCGACCTCTGAGGTATTCCCTTGGGGATGCTTTAGGTTCAGCTGCCCGTCAGGATTAAAAATGGGAATAATAACAGTTCTCCCAGACAGGGGCTCTGGCAGGGAAGAGAAAAATATAATAAAAAGGGTCTCAGCTGCTTGGAGGAGTTGGTGTTACAGACCGTGAAAGTGCTGGAGATAGATGGAAATGTACAAACATCCTGAAAAGAATTAGACTGTTATTTCATATTAAAATCTCATATAATTATATAATAATTGTGTCATCAAGCAGAAAATTTTCCTAACATTTTAATAAGTGCTTCTTTTTTTTTTTCCCCCTCTCCTTGACAAGAACATTTGACGCAAAATCAAACCGGGGAGAGGGGGAGAGCAGAGAATACGGTTTCGTGGCTGCCTTAGCT
>NW_010541408.1:18527-27107 GCF_000687285.1 Phaethon lepturus
AGGGAGCAAAGCAGCTTTCACCTTCTTCCAGCACTGGGTCCACCACACTCAAATAACTCTCATTTCCTTGCAGATGGGTCGGACATTCAATTTTTCTCTACCCAATAGGTTTGCGCGTATTCCTGTCTTTGAATTTTTGGGGTTTTTTTTTCTGTTTTTCTTTTGACCACCACTGGATCTTTTTTTGCATCCAGAACACGGGTCTCAAAAAGCGACTTTGCTTGCTTGCAACTCAGCTCGGTTTTGAGACAAACCCTCCCCAGTGGTGCGTTTCTATGATGGGATTTTGGATAACCTAAAATAAAACCTTCTTTCTGAACAAGTGAATGCAAAGCAGAAAAGCAAGCCCGTGCTGCGGAGCCGTGCCGCGGGTACTGCCAGGTTGTCTTCTCCCCTCCACCTAGGTTCGATCTCCCGGGCTAGGCTGCAGTAGATGCTGCAGCCAAACCTCCATCAATCACTTCTTAGCAGGGAAGAAAAATGACATGTCAATCGTGACTTTGCCTTTCAGCCAAAAAAACTTGCCAATCCATTTATTTTTTATTAATACCAGCAAATTTGTATTCAAATGGAAATGCAGAGCGCAGGCGCAGGATGCAGCTGCGGTGTCCCGGGGTGTCCGTAAGGTGCTGGCGGGTGTTTGGCCCCGTGCGTGGTTTTGCAGCGCTGGGCACAAAAGGCATCGATCGGAGCTTAAGTGCCGGGAAGCCACTGCCCTCCTTGGCTCGGTCACGCAAGTCCCAGCTGCGCCGGCAAGAAGCGGGCTCTCGAAAGCAAGGCTAACGAGTTTATTAGCTCGTATTTCTCCTGGCAAAGTGCCTCTGTGGCCCCACTCTGCCGATATCCCTAATATGCTATATCCTGTTAGAGACTTATTTTTTTTTCTCTGACGTTCAAGAGGGTGGTTTTCCCATCCATAAAAAAACGGGGTGTTGCAGCTGGTCGTTCGCGGGAGGTGAGGAAGAGGAGTACGTCCCACGTGAGCATCCTGCCCTCGCCACCACGGTGGGTGACGAATCTGCTGATTTTTCATAGGGAATTGGCTCTCGGTTGAGGGTTTAAGGGCAGATTTCCCACGTTAGGGAAAGGTTTTGTTCTCCGTGCCGGCGGTGCACGGGGATAGCACTGGAAACGGGGCCGTTTCTCTGCAGAAGATGTTGGGTTGGGAAGACTTAGTGATCCCCATTCCTCCGGATAAAACGACCAGCAGCGGCTCTCAGGACGGCAGCACCGCATTTGAGTGCAAACCCTCATCAAGGTTTGCAAGCTGGGGGTTGCCCAGCTCCTTGCAGGAGAGACCCGATGACCTTGCAGCTGCGTTTTACCTTGCACCATGTTTAATGTTTTAAATCCACCGTATTTAACAGGCGTGGCACTAAAGCACACAACTTTACACCAGGCGCTATTCGATGATGTTGGTAATGCCGTTCGCTGTTGTTTAAATATTTTATTGCGTTTTGGAGGGCATGTTACCGTGATGATACAATAGCATTTGAGTACAAGGTTGTACCAGGGTAGCTCCAAGCGTATCAGGTATTAACTAGATAGTACATTTGAGGCAGTGTAGCCATCTATTAATTGCATCTGGAAATCTGGAGTCTGCCTGGATAACTAACATTACACAATAGTTTCCACCCTCATGGAGATGAGATTAATATAATAGCAAAAAATTATGAAGAAAATTCTTTCATCTCAGAGTTTCCTTCGCTGCTTCATTAAGTAATAAGGATATGACAGGTAAGAGATGAGTAACCGAAAAGATGCAGAGTTTGCGCTGCGCGTTTTACTGCGCAGCGATTTCCCATCCTGAGCAAAGAGGGATTTAGTACAGGGTCAGTCCCGGGGGAGTTTGCAACCAAGTCAGAGCAGATGCCCCGGATTTAGGCGGGTCAAATACCTCCAGCACAGCTCGGCGTCCTTCCTACCCAAGAAACAAAAACTTCTCTGTAGGAAAAAACCTGCCTTTTTGCTTTCTGTGAGGATTGCGTCACAAAAGCGTGGATGCAAAAGCACCGCCCCTCGAACAGGTTTGCATAGCGAAGCTTGGCCTCGTCGCGCTGGCCCCAAATACCTCGTATCTGGATGACGGCCGAGGAGGCTGGCTGAGCCCTGCGTGCTTGAAAAACGACGCTGGGGACGAAGGCGCCGCAAGCAGCTGCCTCTTCCTATTTATTGCTTTGACGTAAACCCGTGACCATCCAAACTGAGAGACGAGCAGCGCGCTCCTGCCCCGAGACCTGCGGGATGCTCAGCGCTCGGCAAAGCGTCCATCAGGCAGGAGGCTGCAGGTTTCTCACCGGCGTTTCCCCGATATGGCACATCATCTTTCCTTTTTGAAAGCGGTGCGGTATTTCCTTCGAGCACAATGGAAAAGGACGCGTTACCCACCAGCAAACAGTCACCTGAATTACGCCGGCAGCTTTGCAAACTCCCCTGCCTTCCTGCACAGCACCTCTTGTGTTGCAAACCCTATGGGCACGCTCGGTTTTGAAAGCTCCCTCCTGCATTCACTGCATTTGCAGGAGTGGAATGGGAGAGGAGGACCCAAAGCACAACCCAGCCCCGCTGAGAGATTCTGCAGATGCTGTTAGTCGAGGCACCTATATGACCTTATCAACCAGTTAGTCCTGGCACTGGTTTGGTTTATAGCTGCAGAGTGAAGGGGGAGCACAAAAACCACACGAAATGCAGGGCTGGTGACCCATGAGGCCTGGCGCACTTAGTGCATGGGTGGTTCCCGCTGGGCCATTGAGGAATTAAGAATAAATTAAGGAATAAATTAAGAAAGCCATCAGATAAACCCAGTATTTCACCAGAGGCCCTCAAACTCCTACGGTGGCTTGCAGCAGCGCCCAGCTTGCCCGTGAGCACCGCGATCACCCCAAAAGCATATCTAAAACCTGAATCTCCTGCGTCTCCCAGCCACCAAACTGTGGCTAACTCATCTTCGTTCTGTATTTATTGCCATGGGACTTTCAAGCCTCCTCTTCTTTCCAAAGGAAAGGAGGGGGAAGATGTAATTTAGTTTTTGACAGGCGGAATTCATATCTAGTGGGTATTGGGAGGGATTAATTCCTGTTAATACCCACCAGATCAGAGATTACTGCCAGGAGCAGGGGCATAAACCCGCCTTGATGAGTGGCCCCTTACTAAGGCTGTCCATGTCCATGTCCATGTCCATCCCCGTGCCCCTGCTTTCGAACCCCAGCTGGGCAATCAGTGCTTCCAGCCAGCTCCGTGCTGGGTATCCAGCAGCTCCGTAGGGCTTCTGCTGCGTCCAGTGATGCTTGATTAAAAAAAAGCTGCTTCGGTTATTGCTAGCGGGTGCGTAGGCAATGCCGCAGGGGATGCTGGCCCTAAACGTGGGCTCATTTCTCTTCCCCCTTGCTCTTCCGTCTTCCAAATTACATCCCAGCAGAGCAAGACTACGCAGCACCGAGTGCAGATCGAAGTCCTACTCTGCAAACCCCAGAAGTCCATTAAGTCAAGATTTTAAAAAACCCAAACAACTGGTGCTATATTAGGGTGTAAATGACTAATTAATCTGTCTGTGCGCTGATGTAATTTGTCCTCTCCGGAGGGTTTCTTTCTGCAGTAATCACCTCTCGGGGAAGGCACAGGGTTGCTGAGCTGCTGAATACGTTTCCAATTTTCAGCTGGTTCGTCCAACCTGGGAGTTGAAGCTTGCAAGCAGTAAATAATTTTCCGAGCCAGTTTTTCTGCTGCAAATAATACGGGGTTGGGGAGATATTAACAGGTCTCGGCTGCAGACTAGCAATTTTAGGAGCCGCGGTGGTGAATGAAGGTTCGCAGATTTGATGTTTCTTCTGCAGCTCCCGCTGGCAAATTGATGGATCTTAAGGCACCTAATATAATTCGATAAGCCATTTGGAAATTAAAAAAAAAGGAATGTAAAGAAGATCCCAGCTTGGTTGCTGAGCCCTGCGTGCTGGCCTGGCAGCGGTGGTGCTGGTGGAGGTCGGAGAGGGGGCTCTTTTAATGAGCAAAAGCAGCAAGTTGGTGTAGGAGTTGCAGGAGGTTAGTCCCACCTTACGTCGCTTTTACAGCTGCTTTAGAGCAGAGGACTCTGCTTTGTGTCTAATAGCCCAAGTGCTGCACAGTCTGTCTTCACCCTGAGTTCATGGCGGGGCTCTCACCCTTCTCATCAGGATTTGTTCAGTCTGCGGTGTTTTTGGCTTAGCTCGCTTAACGTTTTGAAATCAGAGATGCTTTTTTCTTTCTGATTCTGCAAGTAATCCGGGATCTTCACCTTCAGCTGCATTCTCAGTTGTCTGTCATTAAGGAAACTCATTCCTCTGTCTGAATTTTGCTAACGGTGGTGCTCAGAAATGAATCCAGGTCCAAAGGAGAGAGAAAATGTCAACAGTTTATCCAACAGTGCTCCATCCCATGTGCCATAGATACTGCAACAGCCTCTGAGGGATGTCCAGAAGGTTTGTGGGTTTTTTTCTCTCTCTAAGTATGGTTGCAAATTAACTTGGACTCACCATGGGCACTGCTGGGCTCTCACTTTTCATGGAAGATTGGAAAAATACAGGATTTTCTGTCTCTCTCTTTCAAGTGAATTAATTCACAGGGATGGTTTGAAGCCAGAAAGGGATATGTGATGTACTCTGGCACCGATATGCTCAAAAATAAAGGACTGGGCAAATTTTATTGTGCCAAAGCGAGCTGTTTGGCCCCCACTTCTGCAGGATGCTAAGAAGCAGCATCATGGCTTTTGCTGAGCAGACTTTACCAGCTGCCAGCCTTGACTCCTGAATTTCCTGCTATTGTTGCAGTGTTCAGAATAACACTTGCTATAGCATTAACTTTTTATTTTTTCAGAGTGGTTGTGCCCAGGCTGAAATAGGTCCTGGTGAAAGAGCGGATGGTCTAGCTTCAAGCAAAAGCTTTTTTTTTTTCTGCTCAAACTCACGGCAGGTCCTGCAAAAAAGCCATTGGGAGATTCAAACCCACTTCTCCACTTTTTCTCTCAACGACTCTGTTATGGTTGTGCCGAGTCTTTCCAAGGTGGTTTTGTATCCACTGGCGAGGACGTTCTGGAAATTGCTTGCAGAAAGCACAAACGGAGATGATTTAGGGGAGCAATCTGCAGGCTGACGCTCCTCCGAGCCTTCAGACTCCACGCTCAACCGCTCTGATAGATGGCTTAATTCAGGAACACGAGGCACCTTCATTTCTGCTTCCTGAGTTTTTGATGAAAATCAGACCTGCAGTCATGTTTGATTTCAGGTATGTCCTGGCTGTGAATATAACCCATTTTGCTGAGCCTACCTGGCTCTGCTGCTCCAAGTTCAGGTACTTGCTTTCCTTGTTCCCACACAGCTTTTTGCTGCTTGCCAGGACAAATAGTTCCTTTTTTGGGTTCCTGGAACAAGTTCCTGCATTTCATGCATTTAAGTTGCTATTGTCAGGTCTCAGAAACAGGGAAACAAACAATTTTCCAATGCTTGGAGATGTTGTTGCGTGCTGCTTGCCTGGAGGGGCAGAGGATATGGGCTTTGCTGCCTTCACCTTCCCAATTTCCCACCTCGTTGGAAATTTGGGGCCAAGAAATGCAGCAAGTAGCTGTGTGTAGGAGGTGTTCGCACACCCAGGGTGCAGCTTCTTTTGGGTCCTTCTTGGAGGGCGAGCCAAGTCTGCATGCAGGGGTTTTGCAGCCCAGCCATGGGAAAACCAAGCCTCCGTTAAGGCTTTGCAGATGCAAGAAGAAAGCTCGAAATGTCAATTCCCCCCTTAAAATTCAGCCCCAGGCTCCCAGACCTGCCTTTGCTCCCCATTTTACACAGGCTGCTCCAGCTTCCCCTGGCAGATTTGCTTTTCTGGTTATTCCAGGGTGTGGATTGTGGACCGAAGGCTAAAACCCAAACTATTTAAAGGAAAAAAATCATCTCTCTAATTCATCCTAACCTGAAAGAGGCTTTGCCGGCTGATCCCCAACATCCTCAAAACACAGATGCTCCCGAAACAGAGCCAGCCACACCATCGGGTAGGAACAAAGCCACGCTGGTAGTATTCCTCTTTTTATTTATTATTGCCTTAATTCTCCTCGTATCTCTGGTATGAGAACTTGGCTACATTCAATTTATTTTGGAGAGACGGTCTTGTAACCACTCCAGAGTGAAACAAAACCTGAGCCTGATTTTAACGACTAGAGAGCATCAGCCATCTCTAGCTCCGTTTCCCAAGCTGTCAGTGCGTGAGTTGTGTGTATAGAATTTCTCACAGGGAAATATCCCTGCCAGTTTGTGCCGCACTTAGACACGGGCTCAAAATGTGCTGGCATACGGCAATGCACATCTCTCCCCAACCCCCCTCTTTCGCATGTATCCCCAGCCAAAATGTCTTTTACTCCCTGAGAAGGACCCAAAAGAGGTGTTGCAGAGCCGAGCTGTCTTCGGGAAATATGTTGCGTTGGAAAAATCTGTTGCGCTTGAAATGCTGGTACTCAAGAGAAAATTACAAAGCTGTTTGAGAGCCTTGATTTATCTCTAGCGCTGGTGTGAAAATGCCATCAAATAAAAGATTTCTTGGAGGGGGAGAGAAGAGAGGGGAGCTGTGAGCTGGAGGTGCTTGATGCATGGTTATTTTGTGTCCCTCGACCCCCGGCTCGTCCCTCTGCGGTGAAAAAGGCAGCATCCCCCGTGCCATCGCACCCCACCAAGCGCTGTCTGAACTTTTGATCATGGCAGAACGCAAGCGGGCTCTCGCTCCGCCGGCAGTCCCCAGTCATTGAGCAGCACCGGCAGAAACCACTGGGACAAAACCCAACTAAACTGTGCTGGCTGCAGCCAAACGAGAGAAATCCCCGGCACCTACCTCTCCCCCTTGACCCTCACTAATAAAATCAAGGTGTTTTTGCTTGTGGGGGACACACACTGGCATGCAATGCGACAACACACACCCACCAAGTCAAGATGCCTTTCCTGAGCCCAAGCTTCTCTCCGAGACTCCTTAGACAGTTCCCAATGCAGCTCAAGTGACAAGAAACCAACCGCTCCTGCAGCGCAGCGGAGGCACGTCCAGCACAGGCATGTGTTTTGTGTCATGAGGTGATGCCATTTTGTGCTAAATATCAAGTTTGCTTTTAAATGAGGAGGCTGGGAAAGGAAGGGACAGCTCTGCAGAGGAGCTGGGAAGGGAGAGGACAGCGGTGCTACAAATGCACACTCAAGACACGCTACCGACACACACGGGGGTTACAAAGCCTTTTATCGAGCTCCTTTCGCAGAGCTGACAAAGGATTCCCAAAGCCACCTGCAACCAGGGCGGGGAGAGGGATTATTTCTAGCCCTCTCCTCTTTTACCGAAATGAACTTTATTTTAATTGCAACGTTCTCCCATTAAGATCAGACAGAGCCGAGCATAGCACCCGGGTGGAGGCAGACCTGGGTGCCGGGAAGGGTTTGGGGGTTGACGCTCAGAGCTCACCTGTCCAGGGCGATGGCCGTCATGGAGTAGATGCTGGCGAAGACGGCGGCGATGGGGAAGAAGTTGTGAAACTTGCAGTAGAGCAGCCCGTAGTACCACTCGTTGTGGATGGCGTAGGTGAAGTTCACCACTGTGTTGAAGGCGGACATGGAGGCTTCGGCAAAAGCCAGGTTCACCAAGAAGTAGTTGGTGACGGTGCGCATCCTCTTGTGAGCCAGGATGATCCACATCACCACCACATTCCCCACCACCGACACCACCACGATGAGGGCGTAGGCGACAGCCCACAGGGCCACTTGCCATGGGGGCTGCACGAACTGGTTTGAGAAGGACTCGTTCAGGGAAGCGTTGGGCAGCTGCTGGTGCTCCAGCTCTGCTTCCAGCGGCAGAGCGTTATCCATCGCACCACGACGCAACCCGACCACGCACACAGATGCTTTGGGGTGCAGGTCCCTCCTGGTTTAGGGTGCAGCAGGATCAGGGTACAACCAGTTCGGGGCACACAGTTTGGGGTCCAGGTCCCTTCTGGTTCAGAGTGCAGCCATTTTGGGGTGCATGGCTGGTTCCGGGCGTGGGTATGTCCCGGTTCAGGGAACAGTTGGTTTGGGGTGCACAGCTGGTTCAGGGCACAGGTCTCACCTGATTCAGGGCGCGGCCAGTTTGAGGTGCACAGCCAGTTTGGGGTATAGGACCCTTCTGGTTCAGGGTGCAGTTGGCTTGGGGTGCATGGCTGGTTCGGGGTGCAGGTCCCTCCTGTCTCTGGGTGCAGCTGGAGCAGCATGCCCGGCCATGTTAAGGCACACCACCAGTTCAGGGCGCAGGTCTCTCCGGTTGGGCACAGCTGGACTGGGATGCACAGCTGGTTTGGGGCACGGGTCCCTCTGGGCTTGGCTGCAGCTGCACCAGGGTGCAGATTCCTCCCAGTTCAGGTTGCAGCCAGCTTGGGATGCGGGTCCTTCCTGGTCCAGGACTGGAGCAGGATGCGGGATACAGGTACCTCTAGGTCCAGGACCAGAGCAGGATGCGGGAGACGGGTCCCTCCCGGTCCAGGACCGGAGCAGGATGTGGGATGAGGGCCCCTCCCGGCGCAGGAGCAGAGCAGGATGCGGGTCCCTCCGGGTCCGG
>NW_010541409.1:0-4046 GCF_000687285.1 Phaethon lepturus
CTTTTGCCTTTCTAATTTTGTCCCTGCAAAAATTTCGCTGCCTCTCCTCAAAGCATCACTCTCAGACCTTCCGGTGCCACTTCTCGTTGGCTGGACTCTTTCCAGCAACTCTTTCCATTCTGTGCTTTAGGATGGAGACTTCTGGTGTTCATTGCAGTCATCTCTGTGAGGATGGCCAAGCTGCCCCTCTGCAGGGGTGATAATGATGCAGTTAGGCGGGGACGCTACTGATAAAGCACTACTCCTTATTCCAGACAATCCGATTTAGGAGGAACGTATTGCAGAACCAATAAGCAGTTCACAGGTATATTTAGGTGCCAGACTGCCATTCTTATCTCCACAGAGAATGGGCGAATTTAATGTCTTTTCTGCGGGTCTGCTTTGGACTTCTGTTTCTCATTTTTCAATTCAGACATGAGAGAATCACCTTCCCAAGTCCTGTTATTATCTCAGCTCTCTTGAATCAATTCAAACTCAAAATTTCCCCTTGCTAAGGCGGGGGGGGCGGGGAAGGGCATAAATTCCAGGAGACTTGCTCCCTGCTTCCTGTCAGTATGTGGGATTAATGTTACTTCTCAGTGACATTAATTACCATTGAGTTAGGAACACAGACAGCTGTGCACTGACTATGATAGATAATGTATTTCAAAAGTGAATACAGTAGTTCTTGACTCTTCCATAACAGAAAACATATTAGCCATGCTGGAAGTCCCTTGTCATTTTTAGCCAGCAGGTATATTAATGAATGACAGGAATAAATATACTTATTGAAAATTCAGCTAGGTCGTTATTATGAAATGATTCTGCAAAGTCTAGCTGCCACTGCATCTCAAATACGCTTGCAATGGAGCCCATTTTAACACAGATTTGTGTTTTCCAGGTTGCTGTGTCCTACAATTGTAAGGAGTGCTACATACTGCCCTCCTTGTAGTACTCGTATAAGATTTATGCCTGGATCCCCTGCCAAAGAAAGTACCTCAGCAGCCTCTCTTAGCAGTTGCAGATCTATATTCCCTCAATCACTCCTCTCAAAGACAAAGTCAGTACTTATCCCCTTGGCAATAAACGGACTTAAGTAATGAGATAGTAGAAAGCATGGCAAGGACTTCACTGTGGAGGCGTGTCCAAGCCAGGAGGGTTAATTGCAAATGCTAGTGCTTCAGAGCAGATTTACATGAAACACCTGCTAAGCAATTTTTTAAGTGTGTGTAGAAAAGTTTGTTGGCAAAATATTTCTCTCAAAAGTATGGTAGCTCTGGATTAAGATGACCCAGGCGTTCAGGGTAGGACTCCTGTCACTCTCAGTCCTGGCACATGTCCTGTCTTCCTGCTGCTGCTTGAAAAGGCTGCAGTTCTCCTAGAAGTCTTGTTTCCTGCAAGCCCCATGCAGATATCTTGAATACCATAGGAAGTCTCAACCAGCACTGGACATGTGTTGACACTTGAATTTTGCCCACAGTTTGATCCAAGCATGTGGAAAGTGTTGCTGGAGCTGGTGGGCTTTCTGCCTTAGCTTTGGAAGCAGAGAGCTTGTTAATGGCACAGATTACCTGGTATCAACATTATTGCTTGCTAAAAGGACTTGGATTAAGACTGTTACTTGCTAATACACTTGGGTTAAATCCTCTGTCTAGATGAGATGGCCAGGGTCTGAAATCTGCTCCCAAGCTGTACACATTCTGCTTCTATCACAACAAATGTCCCTTCTGCTCATCTCTAGTTCTTGTTTCACTGCACTGTGTCTCTTACGATTGATTTCTGGTGCCTTCGTTGGCGATGTGAAGTTAATTTTGGATGTCTGTGGCAGATTTTCAGCTGCTGAGCCTCTGCCCAGTTTCTTGTATTTTGGAAGCTCTGTGCAGTCTTGTCCCTTCTTTGACTTCTTGAAAGCCTTGAAGTAGGGGGCACTGGGGATGTTGTTTAATGGTCCTTGGCCGTGCCTTTCTTCTGGGAAAGAAATCCTGTGCTGCAGAGGGCTCTTGCATGCCCCTTACTACTGTATCAGATGGATCCCTGACACTCACTATGGTTCTGCATCACTACCAGGCTGGGTCTCTGCAGGGCTCCAAAGACACGTTCAGCACCGAAAACCTTAGTGACAGCAGGCTGTAGGGGTGGGCATGCAATTTGCTGTAAACCTGCTGCCATCCTAGTGTAGATTTTCTCACTTTGATGTTGGAGATTGTTGTGCAGAGTCACATTGGTCGCAGTTTCTGTGTTGGCACCGTTGCACTGAAAGTAACCCAGATTAGTGCAGAATTGGGATCTCCTAGCAAAACTTGAGTCCTCCCATAAGACCTGGCCTGGGAGACCAAGCTCTTGGAATACTGCTTTCAGTTTTGCTTCCCTGAAAAGGCAGGGATTGCTATGAAGCTGCCAACCATGTTGCATGCCTGAGCCCATCTGCAGCATTACCAGAGATACGGTTTTATCCTTAGATTCACACAGAAAATGTTGGTAGAAGCCATCACTTTTGAGAGAGCCTGGACAGGAACCTACCTTTAGAACAGTAAATCAACATGCCAAGTGCCAAACTCTTCTGATTAAGTGCATGTATCTTAGAACAGAATAAGTAGTCATTAAGCAGAAATGATTTTTCAACATTAGCTAGGGCAGAGCTAGTGCTTTCCTGTCCAGGAATCTTGCAGACCTTCTGGCTGCAAGGGAAGCAGTGTCAGGGAGGCACCAGTGCCACCTGCCCAGCAGCAGGTGGACAGCCCTGACCACCACCTCCACCAGCCCAGCTCTGTGGTCCCCAAACAAGTTTACCATTCATGCCATTCCTGGCATCATCTCAGGAAGAATGTAGGATTTCAAAATTTGGGCAGATCAGTGTTGAGGATAATACACATTCCTCTACAAAGGCCAAATATTAATGTGAATTGCAGTTATGACTAAATCTGGGCATTGACTCCCACCTAAATAAGCCAAAGACCTGTTATAACTGAAGGGAAAAAAGAGAGCACGAGTCAGTTAGTTTGTTCATTAGGCTTTGTCAGATCTTTTTTAGTAATGAAGTTGAGGAAGATCTGTAGGAAGCTTTAAAAAGATGATTTCAAATTTTAACAATTATCTAGAAAGTCAGGAGGTCAAGGTTGTTACTTGAACAGTATTTGCAGCTACTATATTTGTGATATGGGAAATCTGTCAGTCTTACACATCTGCCTGGAATCCTGTCTGTAACAGTGACAACAATTTTCAAGCTGAAAAATTCTTGAAATTCATATATATCAGAAAGATTAGGTTTTAGTTCTGACTGCTCCCTGACATCATTCTTTCTCAGTCAAAAGTTAATTGTCTCTAAATCAGATGCTGCTTCTCCTGCTGCCTTCAAATGTGAAGGATTATCAAATTGGATGTCCAGAGATTCTGTGCTGCATTAATAATGTTCCTGTGCAAAATCCTAACAGAACTTATTTCTGATTATGAAAGTTATATATCCTTATTATCTAATCCTTCAAACTAAATAGCTTCAGCTAAAATCCGTTCTGTAATACCAGGCAACAGGATGGTCTGAGCACAAATGAAATTAGAAAGTGTATCAGTGTAAATTCACCAAGTATGCATCATGGATCAAGGGCTCTGAAATATCACCCCTGGGAATGAATGAGCTGAAGTCACTGTGCCAAATTCATTCTGGGTACAGCATTGCATTAGGTTACTCTCATTCCTAATGTAGCAGTGAATTTGGCCCAAACTGAAATCCCTATAAATCAGAAGGAACAGAAAGGACAGATGCTGTATCTTGAAAGATACACTCCTCTGGAAACTGTAGCTCCCTCTCCTGCCTTTTCATCCCAAGGAAAGCAGATGGTTTCTCACTCACCCAGCTATGGTGAAAGTGCAATGGGTAAAAATAAAAGCAGAGGGCTCGATTCCTTCCTTGGTTAATCTGCAAGTGGTCCCACAAACTCTGGTGGGAATGCAGAGAATGGAAATGAGGGTGAAGCACAACCCAGAGACCTACAAGAGAATTTGTCTAGCATTTAGTCTTAGAAAAGCGAGGGAATATGCATGTGCTTAAAAAGAGACGTGAATGTACCCCA
>NW_010541409.1:4058-7334 GCF_000687285.1 Phaethon lepturus
TGCTGGCCATGAGGAGCAATCCTCAGGAAGCTGTGATTCTCTAGACACTATTCTTCCTCCTCCCCACAAGTAAGCAGGAAGCTTGCTAGCTCAGACTATAATTAACAAGAGATTTAATTAACCTTTCTGGCTCTTTGATATAATGCCTAGATTCCGGTATCTGTGGACATCCAGTTTATAGAACAATAGGGGGGAAAAAAGTCTGCTTAGTCAAAGAACAAGCCAGCAAAGAAGGTCCTTTCTTCTTCATGTCCTTCAGTTCTCAAAAGAAATATGAAAAAAATAGTAACTGTTGACCGATAGTTCAGGGCCAACCAATGCTGAAGAGGTTTATCAATACAAATTAATCAGATGTTGTATTTCAGTGGGATTTACTTCGAGTAAAGTCAATTCAATGCTGTGATGAATATTAGTTAATCACAGGTTCAGGATGCCAGGTGGGAACTAACACTACACTTACTTAAGAATTCTTAAGTTTTAGGATGATGATTCAAAATGCGCAATCACTCACCTAACAAGGCAAGGGCTCTCAACCTCAAGGAGTGACCTCGGTGGCATCCCAACCCAAGGGGAGAGTCCCTGACTGCAGACCTGCTGCTCTGAGGAGGACTGACTCAGTAGGCTCCCTGGCGGGGCTCCATTTATACTCTAGTTGAATCTGACCTGTGGTCACATATGGTCACATTAGTTCTTACTGGTTGGAGACCCCATTTTCAGGATGGCAAAAAGCCATCGCTTAGCCTAGTGATGGGTGTACCTGCCACAGGACCCATTTAATTTTTGTAGGATTTGGAAAAAAATGTCTGTGGAAGCTTTCCTAAATGCTTTTTGTGAGGAAATAAATTACTTTTTAACTTTGGCTTTTTTGTTCCTCTTCAGTGAGAGGGGAAGCAAACTTGTTAATAATAATAATGTAGCAATGATTAAAGTAAACTGCTGTTCAATATATTTTTGCTTTTCTTTTCTTCCCCAAAGCTAATCTGATGAATTTGTTCACATCAAAGTGGAGTACATTATTCATGTCATCCTATGTTACATCATGTATAATGGGATGTGACAACTCAAGGTAACGCATCAATTAGGACAAGGCAGGAGCAGATTTGTTGATGAAAGAGGGAATGTATATCTAGCTTCGGGCATGGCTGTTTGGTGTTCAGGAGTGGGAAGAAGGCTATTTTAAAACTTCAGAGCTGAATTTGGAGATCATGTGCTGTAATTTAGATTGTCTTTCAGCCCTTCTGTTTGTAAGTATACTAATTGACATAGCCCAATACTCATGCAGTTACTGATACATGACTCAAAGCCTTTTAATTATCCCATCTGTCACTAGTCCTGTTCTGAGTGCACTTGGTCATACGCAGGTGATGGGAGTGGGATGGGGGCTGGAAGCCAATGAAAGGAGGTGATTTGAGGTACTGCCCGCAATTCAGTGCAGGCATGAAATGAGAGTTTGCTTGAGTTTTCATGCTTCTGTTGATCCGAAAGGAATCCTATTTGTCCAGAGCCGCTGGTGACAGTTTGTGATATAGTGGCTTGGTTTCATCCTTTTATTAGTTGGTAGTAGTGAACAAAATGTTAAATCAATAGGTTATTGCTTCCAGCAGGTCAAAGGTTTTTGTATGGCTTTTGTAAGTTATTAATATATGGAGCCTTGGATTAAGAATGAAGCATGAACCTTCCTTTGGAAGAGAGGTATAAATTTGCAGGGATGAGGGATCAAGACAAAACCCATCAATCTGCAGGAATGAGGGGGTTCTGGGAAAAGAAGCTAAATTCTGGCTGAGACCTGGAGGAATAGGAGCAGAGTAAGGAGCGGAGAGCAGATGCTCAAATGATGTGGAAGCACAAGGGCTCTCCATCTGCAGAGATGGTCAAGTGCTTCCTGGGAACACCATCCAACCTTCTTGCTGTCCCTCCCTCTTGGGAACTGATGTCACTTTTGGAGAAAGTTGGGAGTCCTCTACGGCATGAAAGCAAGGACTCTTGCTCCATCTGCAAGCTCCCTTAAGCTCTGCTGGTGCTTGGAGTGTTTGCTGCTGAGACAGCTGTCACAAATGGACACAGCATGTTGTCACTCAGCAACAAGATGTGAAATGAATGTGTGAATGGAGCAAGAGTCCTTGCTTTCATGTCCCCATGAAGTACGTCCAAAAAATTCTCCACAAATAATCTATTCACCCCAAGCAGGGTCACATGTAACTGTATTCTTTCAAACAGAAGTTTCGCTAGCCTTTTCCTAAGGACCTCCATGGTGGAGTTTCCACAGGATCCCTAACCATGCTAATTATAATTAGTCTGAAAGATCTTCTTCATATCCAACCTGATCTTGCATTCTTCCAAATATAGAGATTAGCCATTTGCAAGGGATTGTATGTACGCTGTAGAACTGAACCAGAAATTAAAATCATCATGACAAATTGCAAATACGGTGTGAGACCAGTTTAGCAAGATGCCACACACTACACCAGGCAGCAACCATTGGCTGCACAAATGCAGGCTGGTGAGCCTAGAAGATAACAGATATGCTGCAGCTGTGTGTGCCATGCTACAAAAGAGTTGGGAGCAAACTGGAAGGGGTCTGGCAGGGAATAACATGAATTGGCTGATGATTAGGAAGTATGACCACTGGGGAAAGCTGAACAAACTGGGCCTGTTTTGCATCTGTCTCTTCTCCCAAGTAACTAGTGATAGGACGAGAGGAAATGGCCTCAAGTTGCGCCAGGGGACGTTTAGATTGGATATTAGGAAAAAATTCTTTACTGAGTGGTCAAACATCGAAACAGGCTGCCCAGGGAGGTGGTGGAGTCACCATCACTGGAAATGTTAAAAAAATGTGTAAACGTGGCACTTCAGGACATGGTTTAGTGGGCATGGTGGTGTTGGGTTGACGGTTGGACTTGATGATCTTAAAGGTCTTTTCCAACCTTAATGATTCTGTGATCAAGAACTGAAAATGGGCAGTGTAGCGATATTGCTTCGCTGAATAGAATACCCTCCTCTCTGTGTTCCTTATAGAGAGGTCTTCAGTTGTGACAAAGAAGATTGAGGTTGAATGCTAGGAAGAAGCTTCCTAAAGGAGCACCAGAATTTATTGGTCAGGGAAATTTAGAGCCTTCATTGGTGAAGGTCAAGTGAAACAAACTCCTCTGGAAAAACAGAGGTGTACTGGGGCAGGGAGCAGCCCTCGGCCCTCTGAGCAGTGTCTTCCAACCTGAATATTGTGCGCTTTCTGTATCAAGCAAGGCCACTGTCATGGTTTAACCCCAGCCGGCAGCT
>NW_010541410.1:0-9482 GCF_000687285.1 Phaethon lepturus
TTATTTATAAATTTAAAATACTTTTTTTTTTTTTTAAGATCCCTTGAGTTTACTTCCCTATACCTTCATTCCAGGAGCTCTCAAAAACAAATGGACTTCCACTTTGAACATCCTATGAATTTTGAAGATAACTATCCTTTCATAATTATTTATACTTTTAAATTAAGCTATATGCAAAGTCAAAGACAGTAGCAAAACAAGCCATGTTCATAACAATTAAAAAAAAAGTATCAGAAACAGAAACTTGACAGAATTCTGAAAACATTTACTTTCAGTGTCAGAATTCTACCTGATCAGCTTAAAGCTCTATTACAACCAGCTAATAAAAAAAAACCCCACACCAAACAAAACCCAAAACTTAATTTAAACCAAAAGTAATTTATTCACTGCATTGCATGAAGTTAGTTGTTGCATATTCCCCTAACGCTCCGATTCCACACTGCTGTGCACCGCAGTAATCCAAAAGTCAAAATTCAAAGGACTCCTGTGGTGCTCCTGCTGTTGCGAAAGTTTCTGCTGTCTTTGCAAAGGACATGGAGGGTCTTAAACTGCTATGAGCAGATTTTTTTTTTTTTTTAAACCATGTAATTCTGGCTTGATCATATTCACGTAATACTTATGTGCCTTAATTTTGTAGTTTATAGTGGAATGTCTTCCTTTCATTAACAGAGCTGAAAGCAGATTGATATATTCCCATTTAGCAGTCTTTACCCCTTCGGAAAGAAAAGAATTTTGCAAGTAAAAAGTTTTCTACTGCCAGATTATATGTAGACTTCAGCAATTTAAGGTTGCTTGTTCTGGGAGGTTCCATTTACACCTCCACAGCAACTCAAAAAAAAAGAAATTATAACAAGGAGTTTAAAAATAAAGAAGAACTACGACAATCAAGATTCCTGTTACAGAAACCAAATCACATACAGTTTTAAACTAAAGGTTTCCTCCTGAAAGACAAAAACTTATTAGTAGTAAGTGAATTTAGTTATTACAGCAGTATGCCAAGATTAACGAGGAAGCTGCATGCAGTCACTATGGATACCATGCTGACCTTCATTATTTTTGAGAATAAATAGTTAAAAAGCCAGTGGTCATTTGCAACAAAGGCCTCTTCAGGCTGTTCCAAAACCGAAAATTCCTATTTTACATTGGAAAGAAATAGGCTATTTCATGCAGAGGTAGGCACATGGTATTTGACTAATTAGGCTGCTGAGCATTAAGTTGCAATGAACCATTTCTTATACTGCTTTCCTTTAACACTTACTTCTTAAGGAATAATGAAGGTTACTACAATGTCACCTGCCCAAAAAGAACAAACTCCCCACAACCACCTTTTTGTTTTAACATGTAAATCACCACGGGTCTCTGGCTGCTTTATCAAACTTGTGGTCAACTACAAATACTTACACAGCACCTTGCAAAATGATTATATTTGTATAAAAGGAGTTGAAATTTTCATTTCCAAATGTGGTGTCAAAAAAGGTAGAGGCATTACAGATCACTTTGTACAACTACATGCTTGAACTTCTATAGAAGTTGTATATTTCAATCAAAACTGAAGCCATATATTTATCAAGAAGCATCTTGAGCTAGTGTCCCAAACGTTTTCTTTTTTTAAACAAATATAAGTAGACAGCATACTCCAGCTTTTGTTAAAGTCACTGCCGTCTCATTTTCATAAAAGCTTAAAAGCACTGAAAACAAACACAGAACAATGCAAATCTTTAAGACTACATAAAGTCCTCCTGACAGAGGACATGTATCTGTTTGTCATTTTCCAACAGGAATGTATCATCACCTGCCTAGGAACTGTTCTTCAGCTGTCAATAGTCCAGAATAACAAAAAACAGTTAATACTAAAAAAGGGATACCATTAGGATGCCTAAAGTTTGTGTTCATTCACAATTTCCAAATCAAAGCCATGCAGGCCACAGATTTACTGCAATTTTTCCAAGCCTCAAGAATTATTTTACCAGTCACACAGAACTTTTACTGCACCCTACATAAGCACCTTGAGCAAAGAGCTCAACAAGATAGGATGAAGGGAGAAAGGAGGAGGAAAAAGGGTACGGAAGCAAGGAGACAAAGAGAGCTTCTTCCTTCTATTCTCCTCACATCTTAAGACATCCTCACTGTACAACCAGCATGACCACTACAAACTCATTGAAGTCTCAGCTGTTACATAGAAATAGTTAAATGTAAACAAAGAGCTCTGTCTATGTGTGCATGCTCATGTGTGTATTTTGGAGTCAAGGTCTTGTCAATCAGTCCATCTATCAGTCAAAGCAGTTTAGCCACAGATGCCTGATGCAAACAAAAAAGTGACTAGAACTGGCAGAGGGAGATGGATGCTCACTACTGCTGTGATGTTTTTTTCTCCTCAGGTCATGAGTATTGATCAGAACAGAGTTGAGAATTAAACATCAAATTCTAAATATTAAAGGGATTCTTGAAATGCACACAAATTTCAAAAATAGTAAGAAGAGCTTCACAATGGAAGTCAACAGCCAGCATTCACCAATTTTCTAGTAGTTAAATCTGGATTTTAAAATTCCATAGTATACTACAGTACAGCCTGTTTAAAGACTAATGCCACATTAATTGATATGCTCTCAATATGCTCTTTTCTCCCCCCCCAACTCCTCCTAAGTATAAATCTAGGCAAAACAATCAATATAAACATTTGTTTTTAATAGATTCTTTCCCTTTTTACCTTATAGCAATGTAATTATACCAAACTATTTAAATACAAACCCATTCCTCCAATCCTATAGTTCAAATAGCCAGAACAGGTTTTATCCTGAACATCCCTATTTTTATTTTTCTTTCTCTGGAGGAAGGAGCAGGGTCAGGGAGGCAAGAACAACTTCTTTTCACAGACAGTTTATTTCTAAACTGAATGCTCAAAGAAATTTATCCAACTCTGAAATATTAAGTGATTAAGTTCTCGCCATTTTTATACCTTTTTAACTAGCCTTATAACTCATAGCATTTTTATTCCACTTTTTCAGGGATCACAAAAAATAAATTAAGCTGTTTGCCCTGGGTCAAACAGCGTGTCTGTATCAGCATTACATTTTAAGAACCATAGCTTGCAGCTTGTACGTAATCCAAATCATATCATCTCCAACAGCACTTATGTCACGCAGTGATTCAGATGTGTGTTACTGCCTTGGATGTTGATGGTATGTTGTAGTGAGCTTCTGACACCCAAAGAGTGCTCACTGTGGCACTAGAAGTTAACAATGCATGATGAATTATGACGAAGTAGGAAGCATACATAGGTAGTTTTGACACTGCATTTCCTGTGTATTTTCAGGAAAGCACACATTCTGCTGCTTTTGATCGCTGATACAAACACACGACTATCAATTTTGCTAGAAGAGGTAGAATAATTTTCTATAAATGGGCCATGAATTCTAAAGCCATGAAAGGGACTGAATCTAATATCACCAATTTTAAAGAAAGATAAAACAAAAAAAAAAAGTCTCTGATATTTTTAAAATGTATGGGAACACATGAAAGTAGAATGTTACTAACATTGCTGAGACCAAATTTAAGTGAGGGCTGGATGCAAATACCATACCTTTTCATTTCAGAAATACAAACACCTAAAAGTCTGCATTGGAAAATAATATTCTTGTCTGACTAAAGGAGATCTAAGGAGGACAAACTACAGATAAGAGATGATGGTGTGAGCCAAAATAAAGTTCAGATCCTGATCCAAAAGGGCCTCTGCCCAATTACCCCACATCCGAGTGAACAAAGAACAAAATCATGTATTTAGCATGCTAAGGCTAAGAATGATGGCAGCAATTAGACATCCCTCACCCCACCACCACAGTCTTGTATTTGTGTTTATTTACAGCATACCATCCTGGCTCTCCATTAGGTGGAGTAACATACCCAAGAAGGTATTCAGCCAAATTACATCTTTATTTCAGATAACTTGGAAGTTCTGCAGTAATCTGTCATCTTCACAGTCACCACAGGGGGCAGGAAGAGGCTAATCCAAGACCACTTGGCTTTAAAAATGAACTAAAACCCCAAAAATCCACCTACCACACTAAGAACTTACCATAAGGAATTACCCTCATAAAAGTCCCAACCAATAGATTAACCTGCAATCAAGAACAGAAAAAGGAAGAAAGAGTATTAGCACCCTTACTTGTATTTCTTTTCCTCAGAGCACAGACATTCAGCAGTTTATATTGCTATATGATATATAGCAACATGCACAGCTATTTTTGGTTTTTTAGATTTTAAACATTTCTAGCAGGATAGCTACATCTCAGTGCATTGACAGTAAGAGAAACCCTGAACAACTGGAACTACAAACTCAGGAGAAACGCGAGTACTCTGAATGTATTACGCCAGATTTCACAAAGTTGCGATCCCTTTCCTTCTGTTCCCATAAAAGTATTCCTTCTTCAGATTTATCAAGAAATTTTGATTATAAAAACTCAATGGGTTTATCATATAACTTAATACTGCTGTCCACAGTACAGTTCTAATTTTACAGTTTCACCTATTTACCTTTCTGTTTTGGTCTCTCTTACAGGAAAAGAATTTTCGCCTCATTCCTCATAAAGAGCTATGGTGAAAGTTGTTTAATCTGGGCAAGATTCTTGGAGATAATTAATTAGAAACTATTAAAACAAATCCCTTTATTTTACAGCTACTTCTACGTGACATGTCTCCATGTTATTCTGAAAATTCCTAATTTGGGCCCACAGTCTCCCTTTTCTTCTTTCAAGGTAACCAGTATCTCCGGTCCAGACAAAGTTGTTTGTAGAAAATGAGCTCTTTCTTATTAAGGGCATCTTTAAATATAAGACTCAGATGAACCTCCAATCTGGAAAATACAAAGAAAGTTCACACTACTGAATATAAAATAACTGTATATTATATATACAATAATCTGATCACCTCTTAAAGAGAGTGGAAGACAGAAGCAGGAGGGCAAAAAACAACCTTAACACTTGACAAGAAATAGATACAAAGAATACATTTAACTTTGCAGTAGTATATCAGAGCGCTCTACTCATAAAAAATTAACCTAAATACAAATAATTCAGTTTTTACTATTTCTAGGACCAAGTTTCCTAAGATGTCAAAGCCCTCATGCCTGCCGACTCAAACGTGGCCACGCATGAATGGAAAAACCTCCCTAAAAAGATCGAGGCCAAAAAAGCTACATAAATATGTTATTTGTTAGGCTAGATAGGTTTTTTGTTTGGTTTTGAGTGGGTATCAATTGAGTCTGGCATAGCAGACTCGGAACCAATGACACGTTTAGCACTCCCCTTCACTTAATGACTTCTCACTCACATTTGCAATTACAATTCTCTGGCAATATCAGCTGCCAACAACAGTGCTCTGTAACACTGATGGAAACAAGTGGAGAACTGCAAGGAGACAGTCATACTGCAAAGTCCCTGTGCTTACCTTTGCTGAACAAGGACACGTGTGGATAGCCTGTTAACATCAGCGGTCCAACAATTAAGCCTACACCATATTATTATATTGCTGGAGAAGCTCGTAGGGGCCAGAGCACCAAGAGATCTACAGGCAGTAAAAAACAAATATTCCCATTTTAAGGGTAATCCTGTGTGAACACATTCCAATCCTTGCAAACAAGTATGGTTGCAAATATGACAAATCCTGTCATTCTCACACTCTTAATTTTGGCAAGCAGAATCTGGAGATTGTTACTGCAGCCTGTAGACTTTGGTAAAAGTACAGTGTTGCAGCAACTTATTTCCCCTGCTGTATAAAGTGAGATCAACTCCTCCACTGCAATTAAATCTTGAAAGACATCAGACTGAGAAGTGCTCTGTACACCAGTGTCAATCCTAATCTTGCTCCCAAAGCATATCCAATTTTTTTTAATGACTTCAGAGAAAATAAGGTCAACCCAGCAAGCTTGCAAGTCATGAACATCAGATAAGTGCATGCCATTTGTTTTACAAAGCACCTTTGTCCTTATACACAAGTTAAAAAAAAGTAGTTAATTATTTGTTTTGCATTAATACCCAAGAGATCCATTCTTTTAAGCACATATATACAGCCTGCTTCCACAAAGAAAACAGTCCACACAACAGCATGCAAGCATGGCATCCACTCTAGGATCAACTACCTCAAAAAACAAAACAAAAACCATAAAACATAAAAAAAATACAGAACACCTTTCAACTACTCTCAGAACAATTATCTCTATTTAAAATGTAGATTTCACCAATTTATTTTCAGAAAAAAATTTTCAGGATTTACTGACAGTAATTGGAAACAGACATAATGCACTGGCAAAACAGTTCATTTTGAAAACATTACTCCATATTCTCAAATCAATCCTCCACAGGATCTGACAAATACTCTTAGAAAATTACTGCTTTCATAGCTTCTCTCTCAAACATCACTTCCTCTAGAATCAAGCCATCTCCTTCAATAATTTGTAACACAAGAATTAAAATAGACTTTCCCAATCTGTAAATATGCCAGGAGTATATCTGACAAATTTGAGTCATGCTTCCTTACTTGGAGCAATGTAACATGTAACATTTAACATTTAGTTATTGGACTACAATAAGAAGAGGCACTCAATTTTTTTGGAGAAGACAGAATTGACTTTTAGCAGAAAATTTTTCTAAATCATGTAAATAATCTCTGATTTTCATAGTGACTGTTAAAAATTTTGCTTACCGCCTACCTAATGCATTAGTCCTCTTTTGCTGTATAGAATATAGCTTTACCAGCATCAGCTGGAAAGAAGCGTCATAGCATTCAGAGAAGGTTCCTAACACGCATAAAAACCCACCATACTCATGTCTGAGAAGGTCAAAAGAGGAGGTACAGAGTACCACCAACTTCTGGAAGGCACATGGAACGCATTCATTTGAAATTAATTTTTAAAGATGTTGACAAAAAGATAGTAACGAACAGTTAAAGATTTATCAAAGGCAGAATGTACCCAACCAACCTCACATGAAGAGCTGGGGGTCTGCTTTGATGAAAGTTGAGCAGCACATGTAACTTTGACTTCAGTGTGGCTTTCACAACAGCCTCTCACCACGGTCTCACCTGGGAGCTGAGGAAGCCCAAGCTCAACAAACAGAAGGGAAGCTGAGCTGGAAAACTGCCTGGATCTCTGGCTCACACGGCAGCCACCAACACCTGAACCTCCAGCTGCAAACTGGCAAGGGAGGACCCCAGGGGCCAACACAGGGCTCCAAACACACTCATCAGCAACCAGGAAGATGGCACAGAGGGCACCCTCAGCAAACTGGCAGGTGAATAAAGTGCAAGCGGGCAGAGTAGACGAGGGGGCTGACACAGTGACTGGCAGCACTTCTACCAACACAGACCATGATAAAACCCAAGGACAGGGCCAAAAGAAACCTCATCAGGCTCAAGAAGGAAAAGTGCAAAGCTCAGCACCAGGGCAGAAGAACCCCACACATCAATCGGCACAGCCTGGGGGGAGCTGGCCAAGTAACAGCCCTGCTGCAACTGGCCCAGGTGCTGGGGCAGAACCCAGCCGAAACGGGAGCCAGCGTCTCACTGCAGAGAGGGCAAACCACAGAGAGGACTGCGGGTAAGGCATGTTATCCCATCTCTGCCTGCCACTGGTGAGGCCACTCTGCAGACACTGCATGCTCAGGTGAGGACCCCCACTTCAAGGGGGATGCTGAGGAACCACGGAGGGTCCAAGCCCTGGGCTACCAAGGTGGTCAAGGGCATCATGGGCATGACACACACGGGAGAGGTTGAGGGAGATGGCCTGTTTTCCCTGGCAAAGAGAAGGCAAGGGACCACCTAAGAGCTGTTTGCAGCTACCAAGATGGGAACTATAAAGACACTCAACCCAAATGCTTTCTCAGCACCGGCAGACAGGATAAGAGCGAGCAAAGGCCACAAAAGGCAGCATGGAAGATTCAGGTTGGACATGATGACAAACTTCTTCACTAGGAGCGTGGTGAAGCGCAGGGACAGGCTTCCCAGAGAGGCTGTGGATTCTCTGTCTTGGGGTTTTTCTATGGCTTCTTCATAGGACAAAGCCATGCTGTCCCCACCAAGTGCTAGTTAGAGCCCTGCTTTGAAGAAGTGGTTGGACCAGAGATCTCCAGAAGTCTCTTCCGACTATTATACTTCAACTCCATGATCTCATTAATTCCTGTGATATGCTTCCAGCAATACAGAATCACAGAATTATATATACATAGCCTTATTTATACAGTTATCCTCAGACATGATGAATTCAACAAGTCTTTGGAAAAATAATTATACATAGATGACATCAGTACAGACTTTCCTATAAATAGCCAGGTGTTATCAACAGACTACAGTGCTAGGAGGTCCAACATTTCTGATAATATAATCACAAATATTTCATGTTAGATCTATTTTAATGAGGTGGAGCCAAATTTTTTAAAAAATAAATGACAGAGAAAATAGAAATTTCATATGCAAGCCTACTGAATTTAAATATGCTGCTAAACACTATCCCATGGTCACCTTTCTAGATCACTTTGTGTCCTTCCAAAAAAAAAAAAAACCAAACAAACCTTCGAGATTATACTTTTATGCCAGTATCTTTAAGAACAGACAATATGAAAGATATTTTCACTTAGCTTGCTTGTAGAAGGTCCCTCAAATTTGAAAAAGGCAGTAGAATGTTTCCCGTAAGACGTAATGTTGAACATGAAATTTTTAAAACGTCACTCTTAAGCAATACACAAGGATGCTTTACATTTAAGGAGAGACTACAGATTTTAAGTCTCTCTTTTTCCCTAGTGAGTCTCAATTTTGTTTCCTCCAAGTATTATACATAATAAACTAAATAAAGATGAACAGTGTGACCCAAACTGTTCTTTTGTCACACTACAAATGCAGAGCTTTAGTGATGATCAAAATTAAACCAATTACAGTAAACAAACAATTTGTGAAAAACTTAGAAGGACTGGTTCCTACAACTCACTCCTAGGACCACACAGATTAAGCAACAACTCAATGCAACAGATAAAACAGCTTGGTGAAGGGGAAACCTAGGTCACTATCTGACATTATAATCCTGGTTTGGTGTACTTTTGGTTCAGTAAGTCTTAAATTATCTCATGCTGTCACCGATTTTCACAATAAGAGGTACTCAATTTAATCAGTAAGACTAGTAGCTAAAATGAACTCTGTTCCTTGCACTGACTGGTGTTTTTCACACCTTTTGGTGGACTAACTAATGTATTCATTTAGAAAAAAAATCTCAACCTACACTCACATTAGTGGGTAGTGTACTGCAAGAAGAGCAGATCTGCAAAACGAGACAGTTTATGCTGACGACAATATTCAAACTACATATATTCCAGGGGATGTCACTTCAGAATTAGCCCTAGTCCTACCTATGGTCTAAACAGCCATAAAGCAAATGCATTTGGCAAGTCCAGAAGCACACTTTTTTGTTTAATCCAAAAGTAGTTCATTTGCATGTTCAGCAG
>NW_010541410.1:9513-21647 GCF_000687285.1 Phaethon lepturus
CAGCAGCAAAGAATGCCATTATCCAGCCTATAGTGATAGGCCTTCTGAAGATAACACGCAGTTATTCCAAAGTTAATCCTGAAGCAATTTTTACTAGCTGCATTTTAAGTCACAGAACCTAAACATTTAAATTTTATGCATGCCTACAAAATACAGATCAATGCATGAATGTAACGATTACATGCAGCCAAGATCTTTGTCACAGCTCAAATAGAAAACAACTGCACAATAAGAAGAGAATTTAGTGCAATTTAGTATTGCTTTATAATTATCTTAATGAGGGAGGCTGTTGCACAATGACCACTCCAAAAACATGAAGAGCATACTCACGCCAGGCCACAGAGCCTAACTACTGGTGCACTTTCAGGATGGTTTTAATGGAACATCTTAAGAGCACTGTGGCAGAAGAGCAGTCCGGCTCTTCCAGCTGAGGGATTCCTGCTTCCTCCACTGTTACAGGCATTTTATAATTTCATGATGCAAGTTACTTGGACAACCGCTATATTAGCTGCAAACTAATCCTGGGGAAGAAAAAAAACAAAACAAAAAGCACAAAGATCAGATACCTGCTGTAGCAGAAAACTAATCTCAGTCACTGGATGGCAGTACTATCCTTGGCACCAACAGGAAAAAGGCACTGTACAGGGCAGGACTGCCTGTTTTGGTGGCAATATAGTGTTATATCAAATTGTTTAACCACAACAGGAACATTTTCTGGGGGAATGGTGGGGAAAAGAAAAATAGAGCAATAATTAAGACCTCCAGTATCAACATTTTGAGTGGGGAACAGTCGCATGAGCAAGCTGTATATCCCATGAAGACACAATAAACAACAACAAAAAAATGAATATGGCAAAATCATGCTCCTTTAAAGGTAGCATCAACTTTATAACCATTTATAGATGTAGCTTCAATACTTCCATGCCTTGCAATAGGCAACTGACATTTAAAAAAAAAAACAACCAGCAGAGGAACACCAATTTGCCTTTCACCCTCTGCAAAGTTCACCCCAACTGCAAGTCTGAAAACTGTCCTTTGGCATTTTTTGTTAACACTGCATGTCAACATGGAACTCTTCCTGCAGACTTCTCTGCCAAACAGTCAGCAGACTCCACCTCCACAGAAATCAACTGAGCAGGACTTACATGGCAATCACTTTTCCTAAATGCTGGAGGGAGTTAGAAGTCTGTCTTACATTAGCAATGCCCCACCTGCTGGTATGCGGGCAGTACAGGTTAGTCCAGAAAGCATCCTGACCATGGAGAGGCAAAGACAAACCAAAAGAATGCAAGAATAAACAAAAATGTTTCCAAGTAGTCAGAAGCATCTAGAGGACCTAAGGCAAAACATCCCCTGAAGAACCTGGCAGTATCATACATTTCCAAATACTAATATTCATGAAAAATATTTGTGAAAACCTCTAACTAAGGATGTGGTTCAATCCTCCTTTGCTGCCTGACAGGCTACTAACACATAAACATTAGTTAGTTCATTCGGTCAAGGGTACAGCTCTGCAGAAAAGCTTGCATGAGACATGAAAGCCAAGCCCAAAAGTGGAGTTCCCACACAAAAGCATCATTAAGTCTTATACTACATTATAAATTTGTTTCTTCATTATAAATTTGATGTTATCAGGATTTTCAAGTGAACTTTACTAGAGCCCAGAATAAAATGCCATTAAAGCAAGGTATCTCCCCAAAACAAATATGCAAAAAAAAAAAAGCTGCCAACCTCATTTCACCACATTTGCATATAAAACCTAATGTGTTTACAAATACAAAAAATAAGCAAACGCATGGCTCTCCATAAGAATCCTACCATACTTGGTTCATAAACCAGATGACGTTCCCTGAAAGATGTTTGATGAACAAGGATGCTACAGTCCTTAAGACGTATTTCACCTGCTGAAAGAGCTGAAAGGTATCTTCCTTCAGCTTTCCACAACAGCTATCATCTGTTTCAACTGCTTTTTTATAAGCCAAAGAAACCAGTATAGGTAACAGAAGAAAACTCTCAATGTGTTTGCAGATTGACTCAACTTGTAAATCAGCTATTTTCCTCAGCCTCTTCTATGTTGTTTACCTGCAAGCGTGGGACAAGTTACTGAAAGCACATTTTACATACACCCACTACTTTATCTGAGTGATAACTACAAATTCTCAGGCAATTTTGCAAAGCTCTTGTATGTCAAGCAGAAGTCAGTGGAGACCATATTAGCTCAACAGAAACGTAAAAACATCAAGAAATTCCTCTAAGAAATTAATTCAATTAAAAAAAATTAAAAATCAATTTCGTGTGCAGTTTGTAATCCTCTTTAAATGTGAAGAATTAAAACATAACTGGTATTAGAATAACAAGGATCAGCCATAGTATTTCTAGAACAAATATGTTCTGTGAAAATAATTAAATAAAAAAGTTAACCAGTACAATGGGACCAATGAAAGTACACCTAAGGAAATGCTGCAAATACAAGCTTCCAGTCATTGCATAAAATAAAACTCAAGCACCAACAACAGACCAAAACTCCCTGCCCTTCCACAAAGCCACAAAAAGTCTGCTGCCTTGGGCTCCACTTAAATGCAAGAGAGTAGTGTAGCTGTCAGTATTTGTCAAGCTCCGTATGCAAATGAAACCTCACATTTAATCTTCAAATTCCAACCTAACTACAATACTATTTAAAGTTAGAACTCCTCAGACTAATTATATTCTCCAACTTAAAGCAATAGCTTAAAAGACAGGAAGCATCAGGGTTATCAGTAAACTGTACACCACAGTGCTTCAGTCTCCAATAACCTGAAAGTCCTATGTGTGCAAAGATTAACGAGACAGCTAAAATAACTTCTTGATTCTACAGAGGGTGAAGAAATGACTGAAGCAGACAGCCACATAGTTCAAATTAACAGCATTATAAAACTGGCTAAACTATTAAGGACAATTCTGCAATTGCAGATTTATAGTCTACAAATAAATTGACAGAAAACCAGTATTCACCTTTTCATTTAAAGCAGGTGATTTAGGGAAACATTTCCCTTTTCACAAAAAGAAAAATAATTAAAGATTAACAGTCTTCGAGAATTGAAGCAGAGGTTTGGTTTTATTGGGATGCCTGGTATTCTTAGGAGGAATTTAAAAGTAATACTATGCATACTTCAAGCTGTGTAAATAAAGGTCTTGTTTCTTAATTTACATATCAGCAAGAAGTCAGATATCATTAACTGCAACAAGAAGAAACACAACACAAATTTCAGTGTGAAGTAAGAAAGAGTAACAAATAAATTAGTACTTCTCTCTGATACTGTAGCATGCAACTTGACATTAACATACAGAATCACAGCTTCAATCAGTTTGTTAGAACCAAGGAATGTTTAAGTACCTAGATTCATTTTACTTTCTGAGATTTTACTGCTTCTAGTTAATATTTGGCATAACCTGACCTTTAACTGAATCACCAACTTAGCAGTTCCTGATCAAACTAGCGCATTTATCAAGACAAGTCATTTAGCCACCATATTCAAAGTGAAAAAACTCGTAAAATTTTGGTCAGGCTTTTGAACTCAAAGCAGTCATACAGACTGAAATCAAATGAACAATACAAGACCAGACAACCACACCTAATCACATTATATCCGAGGATATCAACTACATTTATTTTGTAATTAATAATATTAAAAGCATTAGATCAGATGCAGCAACTCATTTTTCAAGTTAGAGTAATTAAAAAAAAAAAATCAAAGAGGGAAGAGTCAAAATAGAGAGATGTGTATTTTAAACAAATAAAATATCACAAGTTTCCTTGTTAAAGAACCTGTCTCACATCACAGCTGATTCAAGTTTTGAACATGGCAAGCTCTGTTTGGAAGTGTTATAGTTTTCTTTTCTGCTATAAAGGGTAGACATATGGCATACCAATAGTCATAAAGCTCTAGAAGTCACTTTAACTTTCCTTGATATTTCCTTGAAATACTCCCTTGATATATTCAGAACAGATGAGGGACAGGTTGCAGAAGAACTATCTTCCCCGATACCAGAACATTCACAATGTTCCAGTGACCTGAAAGTGCCTGATCCTGTCAGCAGACAGCTTAGTTATCCCACAGCAAAGGGCCATGTGAAAATGAAGATGTCCTTGACCTACAGGGAGATCAGAACCTGGGCTCACAGAACCACCATCAAGAAAAACATTCTTGAAAACACTGCCTTTGTCTTACTGGGATAAAGTATACACCTGTCAAACTAATATTAAAGTTAGTTAGCTGTAGTATGTCTTGTCTTAACCTAATTCGATGGAAAAACGTGTTTACTTATCCTTACTAGAAGCAAGTGCAATATTGATTACTCTTAAGTTTCACTGGTTAAGTTTACTGAACAATAATTTAAGATACGCAAAACTCCCAACAAAGTAGATTGAGAGGCAATGATGAGAAAGAATATTTATTTACAAGCATGATCCACATATAATCAGATCATTCAGTTAAAGTTTATCAGCAGTGCTAATAACATATCACATGTGGTCTCTACAAAAAGCTAAAGATACTCAGAAAACCTCAGGTTAACAATACACATTTCAGTAAGTGTACGAGTATGTTGTAAGAATGTATGTTAAAATAATAATGCGTATCAAATACGGACAAGGTAGACAGCAGAATGAATACTGATAAAAAGAAAAAGCCACAGTCTTTAAGCACAAAGGTGCTCATCTCCAGGAAGAGCCACAAACGCCACACAGCTTTCGCACCCCCAGCCAGAGCGCTAGTAAGCGTGAGGCAAAAGAAAGGAAGATGCAATGGAAAACTCACAGCAATTTTAACTTTAAATACATAATCAAAGCTAACACTGATGTGAGACTATTGCTATGAGAACTGACTCTCCAGGTCCAACAGCCGAGACATGCCTTAGAAATTCTAGGTAACAGCAGCTAAACGGCTAGACAGGTCACCATTTGCTTAAACCAGACCAGTTTTCAGTCTGTTCTACTTCTACCCTTTTATTTCCAATTTCTACCTTACTAAATAACTCTGCCCTCTATTTTACTATTCTGTTTTGCTGGTACCGAGGATATGGGTAGAGAAGACAGTTTGGTGAAGATTAGAAAAAGAAAAAATACACTCTGCCTGCAGACCCAAGCAGTCTGTACCCTGGGATAGCAGCTTATAAAACTCACGCACCAAGGAGCATTTTTGCCTAGCCGCAGAGGGTCAGCAGGGCATCTTCTGTTGCCAAGCATCAGCCTTGAGAAATACTTTCCAGAAGGTACAAACAGAGCCTTTTCTGTAGGTTATCAACAGTATACAACGTACCTCACCACTCACCCAAAACTGCTAAAGTCACACCGATTTCTACATAGAAAAGTACTCAGTGCGCTGAACACTCCAAATGATGAACAGAGCAGTTTAAGAGAACGCATAGAAAAGAGTTCAGTCTTCAGGAACACTTAGAAACACTTTGAACATCATAAGAATGACAACCCTGCATTTGGCTGAACCATGCTGTATCTGCAGAGAAAACAATGAAGTGAATGAAGAAAGTCCTCTGAGGCTCATCTGGCATTTTTATTTATTACACTCATATTAAGTTTCCAACGTTCATTCTCCACACAGCTCTGACACAGCAAAAGATTTATTTTGGACTAACTTATTTTACTGCTATATTCTTTATATAAAATGTCCACATTCTTACAAATTCCACTAATACCACTTTGATATCTAACATAGTGTTGATTCAGTGTGAAACATAAGAATTAAACAGCCTTTTAGTAGTTTAGCTTCCTTGTTCCCACAGGATTCAACATGTCCTCAGACATGAAACAATCCTATCTAGGGCACTTCCTGTGAATATTTTAATCTTTTTTCCTTTATCTTTCTAACCTTAATTTCTGAAGAAATATAGACCTAATTCCCTCAACCTTCTTGTGCTGTTAAAACTCTTTACTGGCAGTGTTCAGACCAAGGCACCATAAGACGACAGTATACAAGGAGCAAACTGGTATTACTAAAGGGTAACTTCAGACACAGAAAAACACTTGTCTGTACTAAATACATTTTAAACTGCAAGAAGGGTTGTGCTTCTTCTCATTAAGTGGCAGCACAGACAAAGCAATGCCTCTTTATCGGCTAGTAGGGCATTCTCCAGTTAGACCAGTTCACTGCTGTTTTAACTTAGAGAACTCCCTAAAAAAGAAAAACATAGGAACATTTTGAAACAAATATAAACAGGAAAGACTCAGATTGCCTATGGTATTGACAAAGTTACCCACAGGCTGATCAACAAGATCTCAATACACTCTCTTCTATTATTATTACTATAAATTGATATTACAATCTTTCTGAAGCAAGAATCAATGGGAGAGGAATTTTTCCGTTTCTGATTTTTCTTAATTTTTTTGTATAATCCTTAGCATTGTGCTAGGTGTTACAGGATCGATCTTCATCAGTACAACCACCCCTTTGGCCTTCTTTACCTTCATCACTCCAACAGTACCTCCAAGCAACAACCTGGAAAAGACCACTGAGCCAGGCAATGAACAGTTAGGCTAAACAGCTACCCAAAAAGTTTTCAAACAAACTAAAATTGTGTAAACAAATTATCACAAACGTGTCTTGATACCTTCTAGACCATTAAAAAAAAAAATCTATCATTACACAGTACATCCATATTATCCAGGCACGAAGATTTTAGACCATTTTAACATTATCCCATGTTATGCATGCCAAAGATAGATCTGAATAAGCTCGCAGGCGAAGTCTGTAAAGCTGTACAGGGTTTTGTTTTTTGGTTTTTTTTTTTTTTTTTTTTTTTTTTTTAAGGTTTTCCAGTCCAGATAAGTTCTGAAAGCACTGACCTTTTTACGCATCCTAGAAGTTCCCTCTGACAATGGCAGGCATGCTTTCATTGTTATATACACTTCCAGGTACAACATTTTTACCTCTCTGTTCCATAGATCACAACAGGAAAAATCCCCATCACGTTAACCAAACCAAAAATGCAAGCAGGATGCAAACAGCATACAAGCTTGTTCACAATCTGATTATTCACCTGTTTTGTACTGCCTGCCATCTGCCCACTCCCCCTCCTCCGGTCTGTCTGCAACACAGACTTTATGCCACCTCATAAGCCTTTTTTTTTTCCTAGCACCTTCCTGCACACTTCTTCCAGGTCACCGATACATACCGTGAATAAACTTAATTGTGAGATTGTTTCCTGGGGCTCCCTAGTCATTACATTTCAAAAAGACTCCAGCGGAGAGAAGGTTTGCACGTAATACTTAAAAAACCCGATATACTTACTCCCTGTCTTTAAATATATTTATACACATATGTATGCAGATAAATTCTACATATTAAATATGCATATATTTACATACATATTTAAGACAGGAAATAGATTCACAACCAAGTCAGCCACTACTCACACTTGTTTTCCCCTTCAAACTGCAGCATGAGCACTGATCACCAGTAGATACGTACAAGAGTCAGCACGCAGGTATTTTTACTTTAGGCAAACAGTCCACTGCTTCATAGAACTTGACAGTTGTCTTCATTAACTCTATGGTTGTTATAGCCAAATCTTATCATGTGTTGAAAAAGAGGCTGGGATTTATCCAAGGTTCCAATCTGGCCCTTTTATTAGTATCAGGAATGTTCATTTCCTAAGTTGTACATGACAGTCACTTAAAACTGCATCTGGCTTTTTTGATTTACACCAGAAACTTCCGTGCTAAAAGTTCCTGAATATGTTAACTGCACTGATTTTTTTTCCCCCCTCTCCTAAAGGAAAAAAAAGAAGTTTTCAACAAAACGCTTAAGTACGAATGAACCTGTAAATGCCTGTTAGCATTTGGAAATTTAGGAAGTATCCAAGAAAGATTCCATACTTCTTTACATAAGGAGGGTTTGTTTTAAAAACATGTAGAAAAATAAATTCAGAAGAGCCTTCACTTTACTTTGTCTGCCACTGACCTTTAGACCTGACACCCACTGCATCCTGTGGGAAACCTTTTCCAAGAGCCAACTTTCTTATAAATATTTTAGCAGACTTAAGCATCTATACTACATTATTTGCCTACATCTACAGAATGAAAAGGCTATTGAATAATGACAACATACGTGGACTTTCATATTCACACAAGTATCTGTAAAGCAGTAACATATAATGTAATGGAATCTTGAATGTGCTACATGCAAGTGCTTTTGAAGTAATTTTTTTAAACAAGATTTACTCTTACAGCTGCCTTCACTCTCTAAAATGCATACAACCGCACTGCTGTCTATTTTCCTGCATATGGTTTTAAAACAGATTTGCATATCCTCCAAGAATAACAAAAGCATTAGAAAGAGCCCATGCATTCCTAGATTTGTGTGATAAAAGCAACAGTGATAATTCAATTCCCTACTCAAAATGAGAGTCCAAGTCCCGCTTAGAAGTTGTACCAATAAATCTCCTTAAATTCTGCAAGAACAGCTCACCTACTGGAATTTTTTTAGCTTTTAAATGTCAAAGTACTGCACCTGTTTCTTTTCAGATAACCAGTCTCCTTGTCAAGTCTTATATTCCTCTTGTTTCTCCATTATAATTGGAAATTGTTTCCTACAGTGTGGAACAGATCACTTGTGGGAAGTCACAGGAAAGAAGATATCTTCATTACTTCCACAGGCCAGATCAGCACTCCTCTCCAGGTGTGCTTCTCCTCCACATCAAACCTTCTTCCCTTCTGTATATGGATCCACTGCAGAGCTATACATCTGGTACAGTCATGTACATGGCCGCGTGACATCAGTGCTCATAAGAAAGCTTTCCAGCTGTTCAAATCAAGCCGTGGAACAGATAAGGACAACCACATTCACAAAGACAGGTAAGCGGGAATTTGTCTCCCTCACATTGCTAGAGAACTAACAAAAGAGACTAGTATATTTAAGAAACACTTTTTATTTTTTTAAACTGAAATATTAGAAGCTGTTCAAAGAAGGTGCCTAATTTACTTAAACTATAAACATTGCGTTACCACAGGATGTTGTGCCAGCAAGTTTCAGCTAGATTTAGCAAGCAAGAAAAAACAGGAGTGTTTGTTTTCGAGAGCTTATAATGGAGGGTTTGCTTCAATTTCATTCATCAACTGACAGTATCTTCGTTATGTATGACTAAATGCTAACTACAAGAACAAGTTTAAAGCACCAGTATGTGATTCCTCTCAAAGACCTTCTAACAAGACGTGCCCAGTAATAGTATATAAAAGCCTTTATTTTCCAGTCTTAGTATTATCAAAGCTTCCGTTGAAGCTTTAGTCCTTGGGGTTTTATGGCTGTTTTACCACCGGCCATCAAAACTGCATTAGTGGTCCATCTATGTATGATCATCTATGCACAATACAGATCAAGGCTTCTGTCCAGTAAAACCTCTCTCTCACGATTATCTCCACAGCCACATTACTTCACAGTGGTTACAGCTCCCATTACCAAAAGGAGCAGAGGGATGAGCTGTGTCTCACTCCAAGTTACTCCCCTGATGTCTCCTAAGAGGACAGTATTGCGCTCCCGGCATAGAGCTCTTCGGCATGCTCGTAAGGAATTTGCACGTAGACCTCTGGGACAACAAGCAGCCAGTAACTATTCAGCTCTTAAAACCTAAAGTGAGACAACGCCGATGAGCTTTCATGCATGAGAACAGCAGGACAGGATGTACAGTGCAAGCTTACATAAGGCACAAGGCACTGCTGGGAACCAACAGAAATGAACAGCATAAATGGCACAGGAAAATGCTGATGTCACTCGTATAGGTTTGCGTTGTGCTCGCCAAGTTTCTCTGATCCTAAAACTGGCCTTTCTAGCCGTCTGTAAAAGCTCGCAGTTTGTTCTGTTTTACTTGTTGTCAAAACCCCATGTTTCTTCCTAATATTAAGATGAAAGAGAGAAAAAAATAAAATCCAAGATGACTCCAGATTTACTGTGGCACTTAAAAGCAAGAATCTAAAGAAAACCAGAAAATGTAATGGAGAACTGGAAAAAGCATGTAATTACGTACACAAATACTTGCTCCTAATACTTACTGAAAAAATAGTTCAAGCACAACTTATCTGTTTTAAAATATGACCTCTGCAAACCTCCTAAGGTCAGTGAGACTTAGAGTAGTTACTCAGTGAGCCCTGATTGCATAAATTAAAGATGCCTAAGGGTAGCTACGAAACCGGGTATTTGATTTTCTAGGGCACCTACATATTATGAATTAACAATGAATTGCCATTTTACCAGACCAGCTTTCAGTTTTGCTATGAAAAAAAGAAAAAAAACAACCAAAAAGATACAACTGTGTTGTGCTTACCTCCTCCTCAACACATGAAATCTTTCCCATTTAATGTTAATACTGACTATGGAAGTTTCATATTAACTTGAGTGGACAAGTGAGAACCTATAGATCAAATTACTTTCAAAAAACCCCTAAGATTATCAGTCAAACAGTGCTTCTTCCTGGTGTATCCTCCTACAATAGATTAAAAAAAAAAGAGAGACAACTAATCCAGCTGCAAAAGTAAGTATAAAGCAAAACTGTAAAGAGGGAAAACTTTGCTCACTCAGGTCAGTATTCCCAGCAGCAGCTCCCAGCTCTGTCCTTGGCTGCCTTTACCTGTTACTGCAGTGGCTGCACACTGCTTCAGAGCAGTGTATGAACCATGACAGGCAACCCCTTCACAGTTCCAGGCTTCCTGTATTGAAGTTTTTGCCTATGGCATATTTAAGGCCTTTGATTTTCTATAGAGCGCATCATATAAGGCGAGAGGGAAAATACCATTCCTAAAGCTAAGTTTAGTTTAGTAACTGAGTAGTTACTCAGTTATCTTTCATGTAATGAACTTACTGTCAATCCCTTCAGTATTTTCTGGCAAATACAGAGACACCCTGCAACAGCATCAAGTTAAGGCAACTACCCAACCCTGGCAAATAGAACTGAATGGTATCATAGTAAGTTACAAACCAATGCCAGAAGTAGTTTCTTCATTATATCAACTGTAACAGAATACCTGTCTCCCAGTTCCCTATCAAAACACCAAAACTAACACCATGTAGCTCAGAGATTGCAACTATCAGAGATAACCAGGCACATTAGAAATTCAAGGTTTCCCTAGCAGTGGACAAGGACACCAGCTTTGTTGTAGGCCAACAGGAGGGAAAACACACCCACAAACTGTCTGCACTGTGGAATGGCAGCTCTTTGAAAGTGTGTAAGCGCACACTCTCCATAAAAATACCAAGTGTAAGATGCCCACACACTGCAGATCATGCAGTATCACAGGTTACTAAACGTCTTTTTAAGCAAGTGCCTATTTCCATCAAAGTGTAGCTACTACAGCAAAATACTCGCATCCTGGCTAGAGCCTCTACGCATCTGTCGTAGAAATAACATCACTATCCACCTGTTATTACTCTAACAGATAAGCATTTCACAGTCATTAGTATTTATTCACAGTACATTTTTGGAAAGCACCACTATTACCGATTCATAAGCAAACAGAAGACTGATGCAAAAAGACTGATCCAAGGTCACAGGGTAAGTCTCTGGTAAAGGAAGAAACTTCACCTGGTTTCTTTCTATTAGTAAGTCACTGCTGTTCCTCTAAGTTATTCTTTGAGCAGAAGAGACAACAGACTACCTGTGGCATTCAAACTCTATATGCTAATAGTAGCTTCACTCCAGGGTTTAGTTTTTTGGGGTTTTTTTTTAAATCACGCCCAAGGGCCTTGTTCTATATTACCACAGAATCGTACTTCAGTACTGGGCTGCTGTGGGGAAAAAAAGGGACATATATAAATCATTCGGTAGTCGGCCTTGTTTGTGACCCCACGCTCTCACGGGAGAAACAAACAAAAAGAGAATCTTTGAATAGTTTTACTCCCTCATGCTACAGACCACCGGGCAAGGGCAAAGTGCAGGGAGAAAGGGACAGTCAAGTCGGGAGACGAGTTCTGCAGAGCCGGGGGCCGGGGCGGGGGCAGAAGTCCCTAGAGCCCACAGGAAAAAAAAAAAAAAAAAAGAAGAAATAAAGCCCAACTTTTGTTCCCAGGTCAACGAGGTCGACGCGCGGCGGCGGGGGGACACTGCCCCAAGGGCTCGGTGGTGGGAAAGGGACCCCCGGCACGGGGCGGGGG
>NW_010541411.1:0-1346 GCF_000687285.1 Phaethon lepturus
CTCCTCCAGGCTAATTACAATAGCTCTTGAGGATTTCTAATATCCTTGGGATGTTCAAACAAGCATGCTATTATTGCTAGATCTCATGAATGTGTTTCAGGTCTTGCTCGGGATTAAAACAATTTAAAAATACTAGCCCATCTGCTACCAGTGCTCCATGCGGATGCGGGTGCTGTGCAGCTACTCCAACCCCCGCAATGGGAACTGTGGCTACTCAAACCCTGGCGATAAACACTGCAGATGAACCAGAGAACCAACCCGTGCCAGTATTCAGTCCCCTATACGCAAGAAGAAATGGACACGAAAGTCAGCTCATTTAGTAAAGGATAATGAAGCAGAGCCATCATGAGACCCGGAGGAGGAAGAGGTAGAATCAGAGATAACCACCCAAACCCTATCCCTGAGTGACCTACGAGATATGTGAAAAGACTTCAGCCATTGTCCAGGGGAGCACGCTGTCACCTGGCTGCTCCGATGCTGGGATAATGGGGCCAGTAGCCAGGAATTAGAGGGTAGGGAAGCCAAGCAGCTGGGATCCCTTTCTAGGGAAGGGGGCATTGACAAAGTGACTGGGAAAAAGACACAAGTCCTCAGCCTCTGGAGATGTCTCCTGTCAGGGGTGAAGGAAAGGTATCCCTTCAAGGAAGATGTTACATGTCACCCAGGCAAGTGGATCACCATGGAGAGAGGTACCCAGTACCTGAGGGAATTAGCTGTGGTAGAATGACCTGGAGGACAACGCACAGTTACCCACAGATCCAGATGAAGTCCAGTGCACCTGACCCATGTGGTGGAAGTTTGTATGGAGCGCAACATTGTCATATGCCAACTCATTAGCAGTAATGACCTGGAAAGATGAAGAGGGACCAATGATGGATGAATTGGCTGGCCAACTCCGGCAATACGAAGAAAGTCTCTCCTCCTCCCTATGGGTCTGCATCTTGGCTGTGGAAAAATTATCCTAAAAGTCTGAAAACCTGTTCAAAAAACTCTTCTGGGAGTTCCAGAAACTCAAAGAGGATATGTTCTCCTCCCCACCTGTACAGATGAGTATCTCAGCTGTTAGGAGTAAGCGTTCTTCTGCTCAAAAGAGTGGATATAGGGGGTACACACATTGGGCCACCCTGTGGTTTTACCTGCATGTCCATGAGGAAGTGGGATGGAAAATCTACCTCGACCCTAGAGGCACGAGTCCATGAGCTGCAAGGAAAAACAACCACAAAAAGGGATTCTGATTTTTTGGATTGCTGATCCCCTTATAAGTGGGCAGTTCCCCAGACGGAGCAGAAGGGCTGGTCTTACTTCTGATCTTCTCGGAGGGACTTCTGGTTCATATTTACAAGAAG
>NW_010541412.1:0-375 GCF_000687285.1 Phaethon lepturus
AAATGTGTGAGTATCCAGCAATTTTCTATTTGCAGAGCTAGATCTAAGTTTCGAGCAGCTGAGTGAGGATGACACTGAATACCCCTCCCCACCCTTTCCCCCCCCCTCCCCCATGCTAAATCACTATTAAATGAAAAAATCAATTCAGGTTATAACCACTCCTACGTGATTAGAAAAAAACATAACTTGAAATAAAGATTTTCAGTAATTAAGTTATCTTTTTAGATTACGCAAGGTTATAAATGCCAACTATACTTAGAAACTTCAGTATTCAAAACCCACAATAGTTATTAATGGGGAAAAGCATCTTCTCTTACCTGTTTTCATACTTCCTATGATGTGGAAGGTGTTTTTTCATTGTAAAAAGTAGCTGTA
>NW_010541412.1:567-2068 GCF_000687285.1 Phaethon lepturus
TAAAGGAGCACAGCGCCTGGGCAAAGGACAACGCGGGGCGGGGGGCCAGAGGGGAAGACAGCGCTGCCACAGAAGAAAAGACAAGGACAAATTTGCCAATCTGTCCTGCATACCAGCAGCTAGCCAGTTCAGGTATTGGCTGGCCCATCAGCATACATGTTACTCTAGCTCATCCATAAACTGTGCCACATCTGTTTGGCAAACGGTATGTAAATAAGAACACGGGAATGTATGAAATGAAGGGTGGGAAGTAGCAGGTATTGTTAGGATGAGTGAGACAGACATGAAGGAGCTCATGTATTGTACAGAGTGAGGTAGGAAGAGAAGCAAGAAGTATCATCTAAGGGAGAGAGATCAAGAATATGGAGAGGAAACAGAACTGTAGTGGGAGACATAAAGGGGAAGCTGAGTTTATTAGTGTGGAAGGGTAAAGGAAGATAGAGCACAGGACAACCATGCATAGGAAATGAGGCCACAACCATACACTGCTTCCAAAATAAATACGCTAGATTAAGTCCATTACATTAGGTTGCACTAAGGTAGATGCTTAGTTAAGGCTGACTGCATTCATGTACATGACATGCTCATGCCCACAGTGATCACACAGAGTGAACAGGATTTCTAAACAGAAACCCCCTAAGAGACACATTGTGATGCCCATCTGCTTCAGGGGAAGTAACACAGGAGAAATGAGATCAGAATTCAGATTCTATGTTCAGCTTCTCTAGGACACGATTCAAAGCATGCTGAAGTCAATACAGTCTTTTTTATTTAGCTCAACAAGCTCTGAAGATTATGACACAATCTCCAGGTGCACTGGGATATGAAGGATTTAAGACAGAGTTCTGATCAGAATTTTAAGAAAAGTCCCACTATTAGCTTTTTTTAAAAATCTGGTTGTCACTTATTGATGGCCATTAGGTTGCACTTAATTTTCCTAGTACTCAGTTAACCATGCAGCTACCTAACATTTGTAGTTCTTTCCAAAGTACTAACCAGACACAGAATTAATCTTCAAATGTTGTTCTAAGGTCACTCCTGAAGACTGCAGGGTCGCTTGTATATGACTTAAAAGCGATGAGACAACAGACTCCTCTTCTGCATCCTTGTTCACTTTTCTGTTCAGCTGCATCTGATACCAAACCACTTTCTTATACAATAATCGCCATAGTACAATCAACCTGTAGGTCAAGAAGTATAGTACCATGGAAACCATCAACGGTTAACAGGGTTATTTTATTACATTTTGCATTATCTGCTGGAAAACTAAAGCATGTTTTATATTAACAACTACTTTCTTGACTTCAATGAGGGGAAAACAATGAAACACATTTTGCCTTGGCTTTGGTTTTTTGACCAACAAACATTGATTCTTCTGAATTTGCGTAAACTGCACCCAAATGTACCCAAAACAACTCCCTTGCTATCTAAACAAGGGGGAAATGAAGTAACTTAGGTAAAACTCAAGACTGGTATCAATGTCTTTATAAACAATGTAAAA
>NW_010541413.1:0-22554 GCF_000687285.1 Phaethon lepturus
ATACTTCCATCAGATGTCCGGTAGGTTGAAGCCCCCCACATAACAAGGGCCAGCGAATGTGAGGCTTCTGCCAGTCGCTTATAGAATGTCTCATCTGTCTCTTCGTCCTGATTGGGTGGTCTGTAACAGACTCCCAGTAGGATATCTGCCTCATTGGCCTTCCCCCTCACCCTTACCCATAAGCACTCATGGATGGAGATGGAATAGGCTGAGGTACTGAATGCTGCCTTTGGTTCAGTCTTTACTAGAAAAACCAGCCTTCACGAATGCTAGGTCCCAGAGACCAGGGAGAAGGGCTGGAGGAGGGAAGATGTACCCTGTTGGAAGAGGATCAGGTCAGGGAATATGTAAGCAAACTGGACATGAATAAGTCCATGGGCCCTGATGGGATGCACCTTCAAATGCTGAGGGAGCTGGCAGATGTCACGTCAGGGCCGCTCTTGATAATCTCTGATCCATCATGGTGACTGGGGGAAGTGCTCAAAGACTGGAGGAAAACAAATGTCACTGATATCTTCAAGAAGGGCAAGAAGGGGGAACTACAAGGAACTACAGGCTCATCAGCCTCACTTCAATCCCTGGGAAGGTGACGGAGCAACTAATCCTGGAAACCATTTCCAGGCACATTAAGGACAAGCAAATCATCAGGAGCAATCAGCATGGCTTCACCAAGGGGAAGTCATGCTTGACCAACTTGATAAACTTCATTGATGAAGTGACTTGCCTGACAGACAAGGTGAGAGCAATGTATGTTGTTCACCTGTACTACAGTAGGGATTTTGACGCTGTCTTCTGTAAGATTTTCATAGAGAAGCTGTTGATGTACAGGCTTGATAAGCAGACAGTGAAGTAGATTGAAAACTGGCTGAATGTCTGGGCCCAGAGCGTGGTGATCAGCAGCACAAAGTCTTGTTGGTAACTGAACTAGCATTGTACCCCAGGGGTCAATACTGTGTCCAATACTGTTCCTTAATGATCCGAATGACGGGCAGAGTATACCCTCAGCAAGTTTGCAGGTGACACCAAACTGGAAGGAGTGGTTGTTATGACAGAAGGTCATGTTGCCAATCCAGACCCAACTGGAGAAAGGGACTGTGAGGAACATTGTAAAGTTCAACAAGGAGAAGTGCAAAATCCTTCACCTGGGGAGGAACAACCCCAGGCACCAGTTTATTCTGGGGGCTGCCCATCTGAAAAGCAGCTTTGCAGAAAAGGACATGGGCCCTGGTGGGCACCAGGTTGGATATGAGCCAGCAATGTGCTTTTGCTGCAAAGGAGGCAAATGGGCAACACGGATGGTTAAGGGACTGGACCACCTCACCTACGAGGAAAGGCTGAGAGACCTGGAACTATTCAGCCTGCAGAAGAGAAGGCTGAGGGGGAATCTTAGCAATGTTTGTAAATACTTGAAGAGAGGGTGCAAAGAAGATGGAGCCAGGCTCTTTTCAGTGGTGTTCAGTGACAGAACCAGACGCAATGGGCACAACCTTAAACACAGGATGTTCCCTCTGAACATCAGGAAACACTTTTTTACTGTGAGGGTGACTGAGCATTGACACCAGTTGCCCAGAGAGGTGGTCAAGTCTCCTTTCTCGGAAGTATTCAACAGCCATCTGGAGATGGTCCTGGGCAATGTCCTCTAGGTGGCCCTGCTTGAGCAGCAGGATTGGACAAGATGGCCTCCAGAGGTCTCTTCCAGCCTCAACCATTCTGTGAGTCTATGTGAGTCTGTGATTTTTTTTTACTTTAGTCACTGAAGTTTCACTGACTGAAGACTTTAAACCAGCCCCTCTCCCCCTGCAAATGCTTAGAAGTTATAAAAGTTTCTACCTTCTTACAACAAACTGAGTAACAAGGATTATTTTTTCAGACAGTAAAGAAAAATATCCAAAAGGGAATTAAAATTCAATAATAGAATTTGATCATCTAATTTACTTTTAAACCCTCCCATATGTGCAACCAATAATCACAACTGGTATAATTATCCAACTGTTGTTCAGTATGTAGCAATCTTATTACTGTAAACAAAACACTGTGTTAGCATTAATTGCTCTTTTTAATGATGCCTTTTGTGCAATGGCTACAAAATATCTATACTAAAATTAACAACTTGGAAATTAATGTTTTGTGTACTTTAGTTCCACCCACTCCTTCTACCTGGATGATGAAGTGCAGAGAACATCGGTGGCCTTTCAGTCCTCTTCATAGCATTTCAAAAATCTTTATGTTTGTAGCTTCCCCCCGTATGAACTACAAATATGACATCTCACCAGTCTTTAAATATGTCTATTTTGTCTTTTGTGTATCATTGTAATTTCAGTCATATATTCCTGACATTAACTGTTCATATATTGATAAATCTTTTACATTTGTATTTTCCATATCTAACCCTTGTAATGTTTTGTTTCTGTTTTTAGTTTTTTGGACTGATACCAAAACTAGTTCATTTGTTAACATGGACACTGGATGTTCTTCCAGAGCAAAAAAAAAAAATATTCAGAGCCATGGCTTTCTGTCCTGCTGAGTATTTTCTGTACATTAGTCTATTATCCTTCCCATCACTTGCTTTTTATTTCTTTCTTTCTTTCATTTCCCTTAAGTTTCTTCAAATTACTCTAAACAGGAAACAACATACTTAAATAGGTCTAATCTTTTGCTAGCTATTCATCCCCATTGTGCTAAGAACAGCAGTTAATACCATGACTCTGGTTCTCCAAAGTACTTATTCAAGTTGGTAATTTAAAGGTACTTTGCTAGTTTATAGACTATGAATGTTCTGTACTTAAATAAAAATTTGGTTCACAGATCATCTTAAAGATGGTATTTTCTTCTAGAGCAGAAGCAAAAACATGTAACCCCAACTCATACAACTTGAAGACTGGAGGTGACAGAACTCTCTATAGAAATACATGGAAGATGAATGCAAATATTTGCTTCACATGTCAAAAATTTTTCTTTCATCTTATCATTTACAAATTTTCTGGGAATAAGTTATTTTTAGATATGTTTGACTGGCATCAATTTTAAAATTAGAAATAGCTTTACAGTATGATAATTGAATCACAGAATCACAGAACAGTTTGGGTTGGAAGGGACATTTAAAGGTCATCTAGTCCAGCCACCCTGCAAGGAGCAGGGACATCTACAACTAGATCAGGTTGCTCAGAGCCCCGTCCAACCTGACCTGGAATGTTGCCAGAGATGGGGCATCCACCACCTCTCTGGGCAACCTATGCCAGTGTTTCACCACCCTCATTCTGAAAAATTTCTTCCTTCTATCTAGTCTAAATCTGCCCTCTTTTAGTTTAAAGCCATTACCCCTTGTCCTATCACAACAGGCCCTGCTAAAAAGTCTGTCCCCATATTTTCTATAAGCCTCCTACTTTACTACCCCAACTCTCTCAGCCTGTCCTCACAGGAGAGGTGTTCCATTCCTTTGACCATTTTTGTGGCCCTCTGTGGACCCTCTCCAACAGGTCCATGTCTTTCCTGTGCTGAGGGCTCCAGAGCTGGACGCAGGACTCCCAATGGGGCCTTGCCAGAGCGGAGTAGAGGGGCAGAATCCTCTCCCTCGACCTGCTGGCCACGCTGCTTTGGATGCAGCCCAGGGTACTATTGAAGTACTGTTCTAGGAACAGGACCTGCTTACTACAGCTACCCATTTAACCCCTTGATATTGTTCAGATACACATATGGCAAATCATTGGTTTTCCCTAAACTCTTTACTAAAGACAATATAAGGCTAACATTTTCCTAGTCTATTTAATTACATATCTTTCCACACTGTTGCCCAGGGTTAGGTTTCTCTCTCCATTGGTCCTAACCAACTTTAAACATTTCACAGTACCACTTATAGTATACAGCTTAACCTGAGGTTCATTTCACAAGCACTACAGTGAAAGAGGTACCTTCAGAGGAGATCTTCATTAAGCTGTGGGAGTGCCGACTGCCCACCGTAAGTTGTAGGTAGGAGTGAGTTTTCTGTCTATTATGTGGGTCATCAAAGGTTCTGAAGCCAAATTAGGCCAGTTTGACCCCAGAGTATGAAAATTAAAACCAAACATAAAGTTAACATTGTGATTACTGGAGTTAACCAGAGCGGATGAGGGAAAGAAAATTACTTTCCTACATAAAAGTCTTGGAGTTTGAAACTTAACATTCCCTAAAGGTTAAATTTAGTATTGAGAAATTCGCTAAACTCTAGTAAATTGAGACAACTGAGCTCCTCTAAAGGGTGAGATGAAAAATCACTGTCATAAAATGCATATATACCCCCTTTCATAAAACTGAAGAGGTTCGTTTCCCCAGTTTTGTGGAAATACATTTCTTAACCTCATTCTGTTGTATGCTGATGGTTGTAATTGTGACTTCCAGTGAATCTGAAATGATAATTTTGGTTTTGTTTTTTCTTTTTCTTCAATTATAAAATAGTATAATAAAAATTCAAATTAACATGTTTTATCCTTATCGATAAGATTTTAACAAAATAAATCCTAGAGTAAAAGAAATGCAAGCTATACATACTCATAGACTATTTCAATTCCTTTTAGTTGTTGTATACCACTGAAAAACAACTTGTCTAGAAATTTTCAACCAGATTTACTGATTTCAGTCAGTTTTACTGATTACATTGACATGTATGTATAGACTTAAGGAATTCTGTCAAAGACAAGTACTGACACTGCCTTTGAAATGTACTTCAGTATAGTTCTAAAGTCCACCTTTAAGGTATGGATCACATGTTTAGTTAATTCATGGTTGGAGTGTACTAATAACCCTGACATTGCATTTGGTGTAAAAGGAACGAGACACTTTTAAGCCAGATAGGTAACAATTATGTTTGTCACAGATATGTGCTAAATATGAACCATCTGACCTATGGAGAAAAACTTAATACTGTTTCTAACCCGGAATTCTAAATGAGAAAAATAATAAGTAAATTAATAAACAAAAATTTCACCCAAAACATGTTTTGAAGTCACTTTAAGGAGATTTAAATGAAAAGTGCTGTGTCTTTAACGTTGAGACAGAGGACTGCAGATAGTCATGCCTGTGAAACACATGTGCCACCAATAGAAGGCACTGTGGGAATGAAAGTTTTCTAAAGTAACAGTAACAAAAGGTCACCAGGGTTCCTGGAGTGACCTGGAATGTCAGTCACCTCACTTCTATTTGTGAAATTTAACAGCAGGAGATATACAGAACACAACTTGACATTATTTTTGAACTACAGATTATATTGTATGCTCTCTGTTTTTAACTGTATAGAATATATTCTAACACTTGAACATGTTCCTCTCATATTTAGTCAGGCAAAGTTATACAGTGAGTTTGATCCCAGAATGATATAATACATTACATTAGACAGTGGCATGATCATGGTAGTTTTTGTTAGGATTGATTACTGTTTCAGCGCAGAGTACTCTTGAGCCTGTGGCTGTTCTACACAATCAGAGAATTACCATTGTAAACCACTATATATCTTTTTGGTTTAGTCAGTTCTGATGCAAATACTTGTTTTTTGTTGAACTTTAAACTTTGCTGGAAAATTGATGTGGCCAGCTGAGTTTTAATAGATTTTAACACTATACAAAGTCGATGTAGTACCTAGACAATAGATGACAAAGTGATAACTGATAGATGTCAAAATGTAATCACTAATAGGAAATCACAGAATGAATATATAGCCTCAGGAATTAATCCTCAATCCAATGTGACTCAACATCTCCATCAAGGACATGAAGAAAATATAAACAATTGTCTATCAAGGCTTATAGACAACCAAGAACTGGTGAAGTGATAGATAATAACAGGGGTCATTTTTAAACTGAGCCACACCACCTTTAAGAGGGTCATGGTCAAAGAGGAATAATAGGCTCTGTCAGCTACCATTTTTCCTAGACTCAGATGAAAAGGCATAAATATGGAGGGACAAAGATTGTTGAATAAGAACTGCATCCTGGGAAGAAACAATGACCTTGACCAAGATTTAATGTTTGGCCATGCTGCAGAACCATCTGACCATGAATTTCCAAAAGCTTTAAAAAATTCAAGGGCTAAAATTAAAGGTAGACAAATTCAAAAGGGAAGACAGACATATTTTAACAATGATTAACCTTTTGAAAAACTTCCCTGGAGAAGTGGTTGAGGCATCTTCATAAAAGTTTTTGACCTAAGATAGTCTTTGTAGAATCTGTACTTATTCATCCAAAAATTATTGGATTCAGTGAAGGTATTGCAAGGTGAAATTTTATAGCTGATACTAGAGGAACTTCAAATAGAAGCTCATTAAGGCTCATTTTAGCCTTAAAATTGGTGAAAGGAGAAAAAAAAAAGAAGGAAAAAAATCAAAACACAAGTGGATGTTATTTTAGAGAATCATCATGTTTTTCATGTTAGTCTTCCAGGAAAACATCTTGTTTTCACTGTAGTGAAATTCTAAGTCACTGTGCTCAAGACTACTTTAAGAAAGCCACTATAGCAAAGTGTATATGTGATGAAGATGCAGTAAAAATATCAGGGCAGAGAAAATGATACAAGAATGGGAATAAAACAGCTAAGAGAACGACAATATAATCAAGGGCAATTAGTGAGAGTAGACTTCACTATCAGTGTTTTTTATGTGTGTTTCCCTCCTCCTCACTGAGTCATATCCACTTTAGAGAGCAGTAAGCAGGAACATAGCAAGACACTGTGGCTCTTTATTCAGCCTGTGTTACAGGAAGCCTTACTGCTCAAACAGATGACTTTTCAGACTACAGTTTGTGAATATAGATAAATGAATGGGCTAGCCAAATTAGGAATTTTGTCCATTACAAACAAAAGGAGTAGAAAGACAAGAATAACCTCCTTCTCCCATTTTTCTAGTCTCTTCTCCTGTTTTGAACACATTATTTTTGATGTTATTGGTTAGCTACAAAAATCTACCTTTTCTCTTTCAGTGTGACTTCCAGATTGACAGAGAATCCATTTTACAATCCTGCTTTTATTAGGTATTGGTTAATTAATCCCAAAAACTCCTATGTAACTAATCCCTCATTAAAAAATCCCTATGAAAAATATGCACATTTGTTATGTGTATTTTATACTATCTTCTCTTCTTTTTGTTGCCGCATCTCATTCCAGTAGCGAAACAATACCAAGATATCCTGAGTTCAAAAAGCCAAAGGAATTTTCAAGAAAAACTTTAGAATACTGTGGGTGAAACCCTGGCCATGTTGAAATTAGTATGAATTTGCCATTGACTTACTAGGGTCAGGCTTTCAAACCAGAACTTCCAAAAGGGTTCTAGTGCTATCAAATTTCTACAAAACTTTTTTGTTTCAACTGAGTAATGACTGATAATTTATATTTATGTGATAAGAACATCAGATTTATAACAGGGAAAGCAATGTCAGCATTTGGTATATATCTCCTGTCCTAATTTGCTAATATCCCATAAAATAGCGTGATTTATTTATTAATAAGCAGGAGAAAAACAACGACACAACAGATGACACTTTTAAGTCATATACAGTATGTGCATCACCAGGAGAACTGTGCATGGAATGCTTGTATATACAATAATGATATCCACTATTAATCAAATAATTACATTGGTGCATAAAGATTGCATGGGATACAAATGCAACATGCTGAGAAATCTGTCTTAGTAGAAAATCTCTGGTACCCCAGTGGATGTGTTTATTGCCGTACTGTAAAACCAACCTCTTCATGTTGCATGTCTATGTCAGAGCAACAGCTTTAAGAGAACATCTTTCTAAATAAGTAGAATATAAAAACATGCCAGGCATGTACTGTACTAGACAAATACATTTTCTTCTTTCTACTGAAATTTTGTATCTAGGCAAAAAAATTTGCATGGCTAAAATAAAAAAAAAAGTTCAAATATAACAGTATGATTTACAGCTTCCTTAGTGAACAACCATACATAAGACAGGAATAAAATAAAAGGCAATCAATAAATAACGTGTAAAAAAAACTTATAGCAGATTACAATTATAGTAGCCTGGATTCTTAATTTTATGCAGCATTGCTGTAGACGGAGGAGGAGGTGAGAACACAAGGAGGCAAGAGAAAAATTTCCTAGAATAGGTGGCTAAAATTATTTAGCAGCTAAATTATTATTTCATATGTATATGCAGTTACCCACATGACATATATGGAATTTTTGCATTATGATATATTGATACCGAAATACTTGGGGTCATGAATATTACATGTTCAGCAAGGGAGGCAAAGGAGTTTCCTGTAGGATGACAGTCAAAATCAGAGAAAACAGCAAGATAATATAAATAAGAATACTCAGAAATTATGATTGACCATATAATCAGTTTAAAACCTACCACTATTTCGAGTAAGATGATCCCACTAAGTCTGGAAGAGAAAAGTAAAGAGTTTTAAAAAATCATGGTAAGAAGGAGAATGCAGAATAAGTTGTCAGAAACTATCTGGAGAGAAAGGTTGACAGAGAGAGGGACTCCAGAAGTCTCAGTACAGCTTTTCCAGGAAGGAATAAACCTTAGGGAAGGGTGAATAGATGTGTACAGTTTAGATTTTTGTTGTTTGCATGCTTGCTATGAGAGTGTAAAGTCCTTTGTTCTACAGAAATTGTTATTTCTGCACTGTCAAGAGATCCCATTGCTGTTTCCCAGAGGGAAAAAAATCACAGCACTGGAACTAAGATAGACTATGGAGCTATGGCTGTGGGCCTGAGTGCCAGTGTTACCCTGGCAGCTGATACTCAGGAAACCAGAACAGAGACCTGAAGGACTACAACTTAGTCTTCTGACAGAGATGGTGACTTGGAGCCTAAGATCATGAGGGTATCATATCTGCAGCTTCTAAAGAAACTGATTAAATGCATGCTTCCAAGACAGATTGCATATGTATGTCAAAATAACATGGGGAATGACACCCTCAGTTTCAGCAGCCCTCATTTAACAGGTTGGGTTTTTTTGAGCAAGGTGCATAATCAAATGTATTTACCAAAGATCTCGTCTTAAGGATTTTTCTGTGTTCATTAAAGAGCTACAACCAGAAAGGCGTATACTAACCGAGACTATTTGGTAATTTGAAAAGGTAACTTGAGTATCATCCTTTGATTAAGGACAATAGATTCTTTAGATAATTGTCTATGTAAGGTGCATCTGTATTTTGTAAGCATTATTGATGTTGTGCAGTTATTGCACTCCTTTGCTTTGATATAGTGTTCATCTTGAAACCAGGCAAGTCTATTTTGAGAGAGGGTATCTTGTGAACAATGATCAAAGTGTAAATTTATGCAAATTCAATGCTTCACCTTAATTACCTTGATGGCACTTGTCAGCAGCCTTTTCCATGCTTTCACTGATTAGCAAGCTATCACAAATAATTATTATTTCATCTGCAATTACAATGATGCTGTGCGTTGGCTTATTGCCCAGCCACTGTATTGCATCCCGCCCCACAGCCTGCTCTTCTGGAGGTATGCCACACTGCACATCATGAATTAGCATCCCTATTTTATTCAATCCATCACCATAAACTCCTGAACTTTATGATGCCATAAGGCGTATTCACTTGAAACTTCTACAAGTAAGATTACTACATAAAGCTGTTAAATATAGCCTCAGAAAAGCTCGAGGGCAAAAAGGGACTATTTTCTCCATGATTGTTTCACATCAACTTCGGTTTCTCTACAAAAACCCTCGCACTTCTCCCCTCCCCTTTTTTTCCTCAGAGTAATTTACTTCAACAAACCAAATGCTGCTACTGTTGACAACTGAAATATGAACTTTAGAGCTTAACAAATTGCTTCCAGGCAGCCCAAGATTATCATTGTCAAGAGGGCTCTACAGCATGGGAATGGATTCGGTTCCATAGTGTTGGAGGCTTTGAGTAAACTCTAATACCAGATGCAAGCAAAGAAAAAATCAGGAAGTAAATAAGTACCTGTTTGTTCCTTTTCCCAGTTGAGTAACGGAGCAGAAAAACTAACACAACTGAGCCCTGCCCCCATTTCAAGTAGACAATTTATTTGTCATTACACTGGATGCACTTGCATGTATTGAGAAGGGCGTGAAGAATGTGGGAAAGTGAATGGCTGTCTGGTTTTCTTTATGAATGTTTATATATCATCTTAAATCACTAGCTATGACTAACATGCAAAAAGAAAGCAAATATAAAAGAAAACAAAGCAATTAAGTAGCAACATATGGTCAAATATGCAATCTCCTAAGGCAGGATCAAAAAATAAAAAAATATTGGAAGAGAAGTCTGAAGCAGTGTTTCCGTATTTTAACCAGAAAATAGTGTTTATTGACTCTTCAAGGTCAGAAGAAAAACACCTGAAACATAAATAAATGCTCTAGTTGCACAAAACCTTTCTAAGAAAAGGAAGCTGAGGATGATACAGAGAAACTGGTTTTAATAGCAGCCATCATCTCTAATACTATAAATAGAAACTAGCTCTAAAACATAAATCCAACATTCCATAAATGGAAAAATCTATTTTTAAGTAGTCCATGGAACATCACACAGGAGTTCAAGCAATACCCTAGAATTACTAACTTATAATGATTAGATGAAAGGAAAGAACTTTAATTAAACGTGACATTGATTAAAGGGGGACCTTTCCAACCACAACTAGAAACATCTGCAAGGTATTAAAACACATTGCTTACTACCACACATTTTGAAACTACAAATCAATGTCCCAGAATCACAAACTCAGATCACAGGATAGAAGAGCCAGCATCATTTTAATCTAGAAAATTTGCAAAAAACACAAAGTTGGTAAAAGCATGTAAATCCAGCGATTTGGGCTAATAAAGCAGGGGTAGGGTATTTCCAAGAGACATATAAAAGAAAACAGTATCCTGGTTGGATTCAAGTCAGAGCTGGAAAAGCAAGTCTGTTGAAGATTTAGAATGCCACTTAACAGTTTGCAACAAATAGACATTAAAAGCAATGTCAAGTCAAGAGGTCAGGTACATCTGATCAAAATTTCCCATTTGAAAATAAGGTGGCAAACAGGGGTTGCAAATCAGCTGCCCTAGTATAATGTAAAGCAAAACAGTGCACTATCTGGACTGGAAATGGGTTTAATGCCAGCCAAGAAGTCTGCACAGTCTGGTAGATACAGCACAGGACCTATAAGAGACTTACGCTTTGTGTTCTGATATCTATAGGTCATGTGGGATACCCTACATGATCTTAAAAAAACAGCTGGTATCTAGGCTTAAATAACTGACTCACATCCTGTTTTGTACATACCTAAATATCAGCATCCTAAACTGCATGTTGAATCCCTTCCCAAAAGTCTATTGGGTTAAGTCAAAACCTGTAATGAACCCAATTCTAATGGGGGGATATATGCATTTGCTGCTCCCACAGTCCAATTTGGTGAAAGTCTCAAAGCAGAATAAGAGTCTCAAATATTAACCTAAATTATCAGTAGAAATAGGAAGACACAAAATCCCACGTGTATAGTCCTTCTTAAGTAGTGATTGTGTAACTAGGAAAGCCCAGAAGAGACTGGAACGAAAGGAATCATCATACTTCAATATCTAAAAATCCTTATATATGTCAGAGTGATACTCTTCAAATTATCAGCTTGTAGGAAGTCACCGATCATTACACACTCGCAACAAAAGAGAGTGGTAGCAAAATGAACATTGTGTTATGTAGCAAAATGCTTCCACATTATGAACTGAAAACAGCAATAAATAAAGATTAACATCCCAAATATGTTTTATTGCCTCATCATTGTGAAGCCATGTCCAATTATTATTTGAAGGGCTTTCTCCTATATGTTGGAAACTCCCTGGAGTCATGCCAGAAAGTATGTATGGGTATTTACGGAACTGCAAGGGAAAAAAAAAAATTGACAATCCATCTTTTTTATCTCTTTTCCTTCTATTGGGAAAGGTTGTCAGGATTTCCTGGGCAATTGGCAGATTACCTGATGGGCAGTGGAATCCTTCCTAATATTAAACTGTTCCTAAATTAGTGAGCTGAATGAGAATGCACCAGTACTTAAGATTTTTTTTGCATAGTGGAAAATGAAATCATTCGTGTTTGAAATGCTTTACTAAAAGATCAGTAATTTTACTTCATATCCTAAAACTCTAAAAGCTTGAAATAGAAAAGAACTATATAATCTAATTAAGCTAGTTCTGAAGTTTTCTCTGTTGTACATTAACTGGGACTTGGTCAGCTTACCTCTAAATGCATTAATGAGGTTATTTGCTTGGTTGCAAAATATTCTACAACCTGCCAGAACACAGGCAGGAAGTTGTTCCAGCTATTTGTGCTTCAGTTCTGTGGTCTCACTTCTTCACTGTTATGCCCTATTGACTGCTGTGAAGTTAGACATGAGGATGCTGATATTACTGTAATGCAGTAAGCATGTCTTGTATACGTTACTGAAATTTTTTCATCACCCTTGGCAAACTGAAATGTTTGCAGCTCAAGTGTTGCATGCAGGTGATTTTACATGCCATGGAACAAGACGCACACTGCTAAACTGCTTTGCCCCACTAGGTTTGATTTGTAAACCATCACTAATGACTGATGTTCCCTGCAATCTGTAGTACCATTCCCGTGGAGAAGAATTTTTATTAACAAGACAATGTAGATTAATGCTTGGTGCAGAGTGTATTGATGATATAACAATTTGTATATAATAAACGTGAGTGAACATTTGCTAATGGAATAATTTATTCTACGGGTGACAGAATGCTTCTGACTAAATCTATTTCATACAAAGCTGTTCACTAAATCTGCTTTTGACTATCATTTCCTTGTTCTCCAAGTGCAGAAACCCTATCATTAAAAATGTAGGAGTTAATGTATCCTCTCTGTCCTATGTTTATACTAATGGCACTTTATCTGTGGTTCATCTGCAGATTGCCATGGTACTTTATAAACCAATTTTGTATTCTGTAGGCTTCACCTTTACCTGAAAAGTACATTTGCAACACATTATGTGTGAATTTACTGTTGCATTTTTCTTTGACCTACTGACTTTATCTTCCCTCAGCACCTGAAGATTTTTTCTTATTAATTACTTTCTACCTGAAATTAACTCTGAAGTATGATTCAATTCAACTTGTTTCAAAGAGAAAAAAAAAAGAATTTAAACTGGATAAATATAAGCATACTGCTGTCTAACACTGGTACAAATAAAGGTGACCTGGAAATCTGAAGACAAAATGAAGAACTATTTTTCCAGCATGGCTGTAAAGTTCTGTTGACCTCTTGCTTGATTTATCATACAGCCTTCATATTCCTCAGAGACATTCAATAATTTTTATTAATTCATCCCTCTGCCTTATTGGCTAGTTTTAAAATCCAATATTAATACAATATTTGACCAATGTAGTTCATTAAACAATATTTCCTTCATATGCCTTGCACAGACTGCAAGGTTATGTCTATTCTATGACACCAGCTTGGAGCTGACTGTGGCACACTGCTGTGTGCTGGCCCACTGACCACCTGCACTGCAGGTCTACCCACCTCCAAACCTGGACCAAGTGTGAAGCAATGGAACATGCTGCCCAGGAGGGAACTTAGGCAGGGGAGCATTGTGAATGGGTCAGAGGAAAGACTCATGCACAGTCCATACCTCTGTTGGCAGAGCTTGCTGGAGCCACCCTTATCTCCAAAACCAAGCCTGAGTTTAAGCCTGTGTACCAAAGGCAGTGCAGAGAAAGCCTCAGTCATCTCTTTTTCATCATCCCTCTATTGAAACATCTTCAGTTTCGGATGTTCCAGAAGCAGTTTCAGATCAGCTTTAAAGGCCTCTAATTCTGCCCACTCAATCTGTAGATGAGGTTGTCTGAGAAGACTCTTCATGTTCCCCTGGCAAACTGTTTGACTAGAAACATGGATAAAACTTATTCATACAGCTAGGGAAAAAAAAAAATGGAAAAAAAACCCAAATAAACCCTCAGAATCATAACACAGATATCCAGAAATCACCATCTGTCACAAACAGGTACTGGCAGCAACATGAACAACGTTGAACCTGAGTTTCTGTTATCACTTCATTCTGCTGTACTATCACAAGAATGCACCTGTAGCACAGGTGCCTTGTAATGCCAGCTATATTCATTAGGAAACCAAAATGTGCAAAGTCACCCTTAACAAAAGTCATAGACACAGGCATCTGCTTTCTACTGAATATTAAATTTCCTCTGAGATTATTTCCATGAAATTGTACCCAAACAAATGTAATCTTTTAGCAACTTAGATATTGAAGACCCTCAAGGATCTCTTTCTAGAGGGACTACAGATTGTAGATGGCATCCAGGAAAAAAAACCCACCACAGAAACATTTTACAAAATTTCTTGTAAAAGCTTAGCAACCCAAAATGTAGCCTAGGATGACTTTGCTGCATGATTCACAACAGTATACCTGACCATTTTGCAGATAGCGGCTTTGCCACAGATGGTGTGACTAAAAAGCAGTGAGTCTCCTTGCAGGGAAGTCTAACCAAAGATGATAGATGGAAAGGAACAGAATAAGAATGAAGTGCATGCCAACAGTAGGTGCAATGCTATGGAAGCAGAAGGGTAACAGATGAGTTCATTCTTCAGGGAGGTGGTGATTTGTACTTTGGCTTGGTCAGATTACAGAAAATTTGTATACATGTTTGTATCTGTTCTTTCTGATACATTGCTGCTGAGGTGGCCATCTCAGAAGCAAAAGAAGTAATTTACTGTAAAACTCTATTAATACTACTATAAATGGTTTCTTTCTGTCTTATGAAATGTTGTTTCTAAATATATACACTTGTGCTATGTTACACAGTGGAGTCTCAATCTCCATAAATGTTACAGCAATATGACTGCAAATACCTGAAGGAGCATATGGATGGAGAAAATACATTTTTCTTCAATATAATCTACTTAGTCAATAATTATACTAATTTATACATAGTGTACCTAGTACTAAAGGTTTTCCTGTCCTTCAAAAACTTGGAATAACATCCATCTGATAAAAACAATGTCAGTCCCAGTAAAATGTACCAAAACCAATTCTGAGCAAAGCCCTTATCATTCATCAAATTGAAAACATTTCACTGAGACTATTCAAATTCAATAAACTCTAAGGAGTTGTTGACGTAGATTTTTCAGTCTTCAAAGTCCCTGGCCAATGTTTACATTTCCATTTCAGAAGCTGTATTGAAAGGAGAGTAATTCTTCCCTTCCAGTAGAATGAAGGCCTTTGAGAAACAAAAGTCCTCCTCTCCCTTCCTTTATAATCAATAACACCTGACTTGGTGAGGTTGGAAAACCCTATTTTGAAGAAAATGAAGAAATACTACAGGTCAAAATCCTTTTATTTTCATTCTATTCTTAAGTTACTTGGCCACTTGTTGTTTAAAAAAAAAATCCTCAAACTTTGGATAAGGATAAACAGATTTTACAGATAGCATGAAACAGTAGCTCAGAGAAACAAAGTACACTGTGCCTGTTCTGGACTGCTTCCAGGTTCTTTGTGTTGGAGAAACAACACACAGAGGCCAGATATCACATAGATGCACAGGTAAGCCCAAGTGACTTTTTTTTTATTTACTTTTCTAGTTCCTATAACCACTGGTCATTCTGACAGCTATGGAAAATTAAAACAGAAAACAAGAATCAAGCAAAAACAGTTAGACAAATTCTGAACAAAATAAAAAGGTCTTGACTCCTGCTCTGAATTCATTCAAATTAATCATTGATTAGAACTATAACAAAACATAAAATGTTACTCCATTGCCACCTTCTCACCAGTTAATAAGGCGATACTTAGTAATTTTAAGTTTTCAGGTTCCCATTCCTAGGCATGAGGTGCAGTAGGCAATAAAAAGCAATTTAGACAGCACCATTACCTCTCTTGGGACTAATTTATTAAAGATGCTTTTTAATAAGTTTTCTTACTTCACATTCATTTTTATCCAGGCTTCCCAAAAGAATGAGGTTTATGTGATCAGGAGAGGTCGGCATTTCAGGTGAAGAGGGATGAAGTTGATGCATCTTTGGGTAGGCCAACTGTTGAACCTGATAGTATCCAAATAAACTCAACCAAAGCGTCACACTGGGAATTACACTGAGAAACATCTAGTGAAATAGGCAGCCACACTGAGGAAACATATCTCCTTTGCTTGCTCTGAGGGTGACATTACAGTGGAAACTCTCGTGTTGTCGAACAGCTCAGTGAGCTCACATGGAAAGAAGACCTTACAAATGCTCCAGCCATAGGAAAGCTTTAATTGAAGTTCAAAATCCAAATAAAAAAATCTGGAATTTGAATTTAATTCTTTCTCACACTCATGAAAGCACTTAAACGTTAGTGTTCTGGTATTTACAGCCGGCTGAACATGAGCCAGCAGTGTGCCCAGGTGGCCAAGAAGGCCAACAGCGTCCTGGCCTGTATCAGGAATAGTGTGGCCAGCAGGAGTAGGGAAGTGATTGTGCCCCTGTACTCGGCACTGGTGAGGCCGCACCTTGAATCCTGTGTTCAGTTTTGGGCCCCTCACTACAAGAAAGACATTGAGGTGCTGGAGTGTGTCCAGAGAAGGGCAACGAAGCTGGTGAGTGGTCTGGAGCACAAGTCTTATGAGGAGCGGCTGAGGGAACTGGGGTTGTTTATTCTGGAGAAGAGGAGGTTGAGGGGAGACCTTATTGCTCTCTACAACTCCCTGAAAGGGGGTTGCGGTGAGGTGGGTGTTGGTCTCTTCTCCCAAGTAACTGTAACTAGCGATAGGATGAGAGGAAATGGCCTTGAGTTGCACCAGGGGAGGTTTAGACTGGATATTAGGAAAAATGTCTTTACTGAGAGAGTGGTCAGGCATTGTAACAGTCTGCCCAGGGAGATGGTGGAGTCACCATCACTGAAAGTGTTCAAAAAACGTGTAGATGTGGCACTTCAGGACATGGTTTAGTGGTCATGGTGGTGTTGGGTTGATGGTTGGACTTGATGATCTTAAAGGTCTTTTCCAACCTTAATGATTCTGTGATTCACTGACTCAGAAAATGGTACAGTTCCTCTGGAGGTCAGGCATTCCAATTTCTTAAAGTGGAAACAAAGGTGCTCTCTGTGTGTAACGTGCAGAAGAAACTGGGCTACAATACACTGGACTTTGTAAGAGCCTTATATGCCCGTCTTGTAAAAAAGTGTTGTGGAGAAGACAGGGGTCTGCTTTCATACATTTAAAATTAATTCTGTGGTGAAAAATATGGTAAGGAAGCTTGATAAATATAAGATAGGAAGAAATTGAAGTGGAATTGAAACTCACTTGAAGTATACTTGAAGAATAAACTTGAAGTTTATTATGAAAACTTTGTTCCATGTATGTCAATCAGAAACAAGAAAGTTCTGGTTTAGCATGCTGTAATTTATAAGTGATCGTTCCTTTTGGAGTCTGAAAGTCTCTTCACCAAGTGTATTTGTGTGCTTATTAATTATACTGCTGAGGCAATCTGTGTTGAACATAAATTCATGGCATGCTAACTATTATAACCATCATTAAAACACCATTCAAATATAAAGCATCTGTAGTGCATTTTTGTCAATAGAACAAGCAATGAAAATTTTGTCTCATGCAGCTCAGCAGTCCTGAAGTGATAATGAACAGCATGTTGTAAACTACTAAATTCATAGACTGTAGTAACACTAGTAACTTCCAACCACGGGAACATTGGTCAGATTATAACATTTTATTAGATAAAAATAAATTAATACATAAAGTTCAATAAATAAGGTGGATGTTAAATTTATTTTTACTGACTTTTAACTTAGAAGAGCTGTTGGAAGATCAATGCAAATGTAGAAAATCTCCAACATTGTGATCATATCTACCATGAAAATGATCTTTTGTAGTGAGACATCACTACCAACTATGTCTTCATCACCTGAATGCATTAACATGCTTGAAACTTTACAACTTGGGCCTATTGTGGTCAGAAATCTTTTTCTCTTGAAATATAAAATAACACTATTCTATTTCTTCAATGGATTTTGTATAGTTTTAGCCTTCAGACTTTTTGTCTTTGGAGATTACCTCTTGAAAAGATTTTGTGGAGAAATGAATTGAAATAAAATGGAATGTAGTTAAACAGCAAGAAATCTCAAGATTTCAGGCTATAAGAACTACATTAGGAATCAGTAGACAATAAAGCTCCTACAGTCTAGATTTGTCCTCAAATGCACTGAAAAGTTTTATTTTCTACTCATATTTAGACTCTGTGAATAGAAAATATGCCCACATGACCCTATTTTATTCATTATAGTTGCACAAGTCACAAAGAGAAAAGAATTTAAAGATAGTGCAGTTCAACAGCTGGTCTATAACTTGAATTGAACTAAGATCCTGTAATAATATTTTTGGATTTATGGTAAATAGAGCTTTTTTTTTTAACCAGCTAAGAGCTAGGTATTGAAAATATACTTATTTAGCATATCACTAGTATACTTTGTTTTATTTTTGTGTTTTTCTTTCTTAACTACATTGATTTCTTAGGTGTGCTGCTGTCTACAGGTAAGACCCATCTGTGCAAATATGCCATTATGCAAGGCTATAAAGGAAAGTGCATTTTTAAAGACCAAAGATTGCTAATACTTGCAAAATCTTTATACTTATGTTCACAAAACAGCATACTCTTCTCAAGAATGTAATCTAATATCATCTTTGAAGTTTAAATGTTTTCAATAGTGCTTCCACTCTCTCCCCTCCCCTTACCTGCTAGGTGCTTATGAAAGGCTCAGGCAGGAAGGGGAACTTGAAACACTATACAGTAGTTGGGGGTATGTTCTTTAAGGCTATTGTAGACTGTAATGCTTTCTAAATGTTTATTATCTTTAAAAAAATCATTTTTTCATTCTTAAAGCAAACCAAAAAAAGGCCTGAAAGACACAGTCACTCAATTTACTGTGGATATTTAAAGGAAAAAGGGAGTAAGTTATTGATGATAGGTTTTTCACTTCCTGCTTAGATAGTCTTAACACAGTGACATATCCTATTTTAGGCAGAAATTCATGGTGTGTTATTCAAAAGCTTAAGCTGGATTGCTTAAAAGGATTTCTGTGCAGACATAGCTTCTTATAGTACTAAAATTTCCTGTCCAAATCCCACTGCTTGCACATGGCATGGAGAGACTTGACTTGGTGAGTCACCCTGAACAGACTAGAGCTACAGCTCTAAGACACCTTGGAAAGGGAACTTGGCACACAGACAGATGAAATGGGGTAGAAAACAAGTGATTAAGTGTGCAAGTTGCCACGCACAAGTCCTGGTAGGTCCGTACATCCAGAAGGCGAAACTGATGATTAGGATGAGATTTTCCACAGACACTGTGGAGACAGTTTAGTAAGTGTCTTACAACTAGACTTGAGGACCAGAGAAGCACAACAGCTAATAACAAGCATTTCCTGCATTATAGTCTTTAGTATGTCTGTTGTATATGCTATTATCTATAGGTTAAGTTGGCTTGCATGTCTTCTTAGAGCTGATACACTTACAAGAACATAATTCACATTGGTAAGCCATTTTGCACTGGAAGGTCCACTCCTTAGGTCGGGCATTAGAAAAGATCTCACCACTAAAATCTGTTGCTACTGAAAAAAGTGAATTACAGCAACCTTAAATTATAAATCACTGCAAGTGGTGAATGCAAATAATTTCTAGCCAACCACATGCTGTCTATATTTCAATACAATACTCTTTCTTTTAGTCTTTCTAAATACTAGAAAACTCATATACCCTGAAGTCCGGAATAAGGCTATCACCTGTACACCTCCTGAACAATCAAATCATATATTTTATAATTTCATGGGAAAATAGTAAAAGTAGATGTGCTTTCTATTACATAACAAAATATATTTTCTGTTGCATAACAAAATGAAACCCAGGACTGAGATTGTTTCCTGCTTACAAACAAAATATCCAGATTCTTTTATTAAAGAGAAAGGATAACATTGAATATTTTTCATCCTTATGTCCTCAGGGTAACAAATATGAAAGGGCAACATTGAAAACACTTTCTAATAAAAAGATGACAAAATAGTCCCTAAATATGGAAACCAATGAAGGCCAGAGCACTGATTCCACCCCAATGGTTTCTCTGAGTACATAACACCCCAGCATCTACACAAAGTTTTAAAATCTTCACAGAGCTCAGAAAAGAGTTCTTGATTATTTATTTAACTAGGAACACAGGGCTGGGACGTGCCATCCAAAACTCTAGTCCTCTGTGATCCCTGATCACAGGTTGGTTGGATGGCTGCTTCACACGCCTTGGGCCAGGGACCTGCTCACCTCCTGGAGTAAACAAAAGCTTTACCTGACAAGAGCAAAAGCCAAAGCCAAAATGTGCCCTGGAAAGAGAATAAGAGAGACTGAAAACCGTCTGCTTCACAGGCAGGTCCTCAGATGATTCTGGGAAACGTATCACTGCTAAGAAAGGCAGACTTCTTTCAAAAAATAATCCCTGCAGGAATTGTCACTCTGACCTGGGAGAAACACCTGCTCTCTCCCTCAAATTTAGAGAACGGATAAGCAACTGGCAACAGAGTATCTGGAAGTGGGATAGTATTTAATCATGTTTAATTAATTCTTATCTAATTTTTCAGTGAAGGACAAGAATAGATCTTACAAGTTGGGAAAAAAAAGGTCCTTTCTCCAGCTGCCTCTTTTAAGAAGTAGTGACACATTATCAATGTAACTGTATTCTAAATGGTTGTTGGAGATACAGCATCAGCATTCAAAGGCTGTGTCATGCAGGGTTAGACTACTTCTTAAAAATCTTTATATCTGGACTGTTTCAGGGGTAGTGGTCAGATTTCTAAAAGTAGACATAAGCTTTCCACTACTAAGCTCAAACTATTAAATAAGAGAGATTACTTTCAGAAAGCTGTTTCATGCTTCATGTTGAAATGCATTGATTTCCGTCTGTTTTCTAGTGGCTTAATTTTCCACATCAGAAAATTAATGAAAAATAAAATAAAATACTATAACAATTTGCATTTATTAACAACCAGGTTGGCTTTCTCAGTACAATAGGAAAAGAAGAGAGAATGGGACTGAAGAACAATTTGCTTTCATCCTTCAGAAGGTCTCATCATCAGGGTAAATCATGGCAGAAGGTCAGACAAGAGAATTTTATTTCCTCTTATTACTTATCAGATTTTATTGAAAAAAAAAAGTCCACATGTTCCAATCTGGCTGCTTTCACAGAGAGTGAAATTTACTTTAAAAACATACAGTAAAAAGTAATATATATGAGCAACTTAGATAATGGCACAGTGAGATGTCTCAGGAAATTATCAAGGACAGTGGCAATGTTAATTTATCTGTGCCACAGAACTGCACAAGTTATTTATAGTCTTATGCTTCTAGTTTAAGTTAAAGTTGTTGCTTAAAGAATTCTTGAATGAGACAATCAAGCAGCTTCATGCATTTGCTAACAAGGAAATTTACACTGCTCTAGTAAAACCTTAAATAACAAAGCTATATATTATTTTTTCATGCCAAACACGTAAAAGAGGCAGAGAGGAGGAAAACACTTTCACATGAGTCTTAAGGGAAAGCTAATGAAATGCCAGAGTTTAAATTATGTTGTCTATATAGATACTATATCAAACTAAACTCAAAACCATTTATTGACTTCTGTGATAGCATCCTAAAAAATCTTCTGTTACAGACCCCAGAGTGCCACAAATTAAGAAAATGCACCTTCATTTACACATACAATATGTGCACACATTCACACGTATATAACCACATATTTATGCACAGTGTAATTATAATAAACGTCTTCCTTATTTTCCTATGCAACTTCATCTTTGTCCTATCTTGTCAGAAGTTCTTCAGCCCATGCAGTAGTGCTCTGCATGGATTCAGCACAAAGGTGTTGCAATGCCTGAATCAGCATTTTTTGTCTCCACAGAGAAAAGTGAAAGAAGTGTTGCTCATTGTTGCGAATACCAGCTTACAAGTTTCATGAATCATTGATTTCTTTTCATTGGACCTCGGAAACCTTGATATAGTGTTGGTATATCCAAAAAATACATGGTATCTGGAGGAATAATTCATGCATGTTTAATTTTTACCAGTCTACTGGGGTGTCTTGCAACTGTTTTTTATTACTGTTTATAAAATTCAACTTTTACTTTGCCAGATTAATATTAATGAAAGGTCATTGGAATATATTCTAATAGTATATATAATATATAATGACAGTGCACAGGCAGCTTTACTGTAATGAGATGACCAACTTGTTTTCAACCCAAAAGTTAATTTGAAGGCTATCTTTTAGGTCTTATCAGGCAAACCTTAATGACAGAGCTCTGGGAGGAGGTGAGTAGGTTGAGTTGTATCAGGGAGCCTGAGAGATAGACAGATTACTAGAAGCACACCCTACTTCCCCTGGGACAGACCCGACAGGCAGATAGGACGCATGATGTGGAGGATCCCCTATCCTCCCTACACCTGTCTGAATGCAGTGACGTAAGGGATAGCGGGGAATGGCAACAAGTTCCAGCCTGGTGCATCAGGCACATACCCTCCATGACTACCCCAC
>NW_010541414.1:0-5714 GCF_000687285.1 Phaethon lepturus
TGGGTGGAAGAACCCATATTTGGGACAACATGGTGAACTATGAAATAAGAAGTTGGAAGTTTACCAACACTTCACCTAAGACTACAGAGCCATATATCATGGAGATAGTACGGACCTGAGTCCATAAATTTCTTTGACCGCAGGTGTGCCTTGAGGACAACTATGAAATTCGTACTCAGGAAAAAACATAGCATGTAGATGCCCTGTTCTCAGACTCGTATACAGAAAACCAAAGAAAAGGAGATGCATCAGTTACAGGCAAGATTTTATCTTAACATCTAAGCAAATACTACTTTTAGGTTCTTGAATCAAAACCAATTCAGTCCTTGATGTTCCAAGATGCATCTGGCTTTTTGGTGTCTGCTTGGGGTCAAAGCAAAGCAGAGTAGTAGCCTGCAGCATCACCCCAAAGCAGACTTAAGCTGCACCTTATCTCAAATCAAGAGCTTTTTGAGTCAGTGCTGTTTATAGCAAACTGTGTTCACATTTTCTCTTTCCTTCTAGCAGCCACATTGCATCCCCATTGGGGCAAGTTTTAGGGTGGTTTCGAGGATTCCCGAGAAGGGTAGACACATATACACGGACTACAAGGGGAAAAAGCAGTAAGCGTTTTATTAACTACAAGCATGCATTACACTAAGGGTATCTTGCAAAGCAATTGTCTTACCAACCCAAGGACTGTGAGGAAGATGGCCCATCTGTACATTCTTGTATCATCTTGCACTGTGCGCTCAGCCCAGCAGTCGGTAGGTGCCAGCTTTACGTGGGCATCCCCATGGAGGCAACGGTGGCCTCACCATACATCGATCCCCTCTGCTCTTTGGGAAATCCCGTTATTTATACATTTGCAGAGGAGCAGGTTTCGACACACGTGACCAGCGAGTGCTGAAACACGCCTCTGTTGCTGACTCTCAACATAGGGAGCCTATGGCATATGCGCCCGCTGGTCAGGCATGCAGCTGCGGTTTTCTCACTGTGCTAACTGCGGTGTTCTCATGGACCGAAAGTCCATCTTTTAACCCCTCTGCTGCAGTTTTCTCGGCTATCTACTTCTCACTCAGTGTCCAACTACGGACCAAAATTCCATCTTTTAACCCCTCTGTATACAGGGCAGCACAACTGTTTGTAGGGGCAGAGGGCAAAATGCAGCAAAGGCTACACCCAGATGAAAAATAAACTCAAAGTTAGTCCCCTGACCTGGTGGCAGGGGAACATTGTGTAGCCCTGCAAGGCTGCACAAACAGTTTTATCAGCACAAGACAGAGACAGCACGAAGATGGGAGCAAAAGAAGGGATGACAAGCCTTTAGGGAACACCTTGGCAAGAGATGTGCAGAGTCCTCCACCTGCATCCATCAGGGACACCTCTGCAGCAAGACAGGTCCGCTGTTTGGCAGGTCTTTTAGCTAAGTCTGGCACCAAAAAGCTAAGGCACACTGTGATAAGCACAGGTTCAACAGACATTTCCTTTTGTTTGCCTATTCCTTCTAAAGACATTTGCGACTCTGCTTTTTGGATGTTGCAAATAAATACTTGTAGTTTGCATTTTCTTCAGGCCTGGTTTGCAAGGTGGCCAATTTGAAGGTCCTTGCTTGAGGAATGAGTCAACATTAGGTAAGTTCATGGCAAATCTGAAGCAACAGGGTACAGGACACCTTAGTAAGTGCCAGCTCCCCATACATTCTCCAGCATATGCTACTGTAAAAGCTGCATGGGCCAGTATGAGAGTCCTTATCACACAGGGGAGAAAGGAGCATCTTTGAGAACAGACGACAACCAAGAGAGTTCTCTGGCCTGTGAAGACAAGGAGGAACGTCTGATTCAGGAGGTTTGAGAGTGTGCTTGATGCATGCTCTGACAAATGCAATAACCAGACTTGCAATACATACCAGAAGAATTGGAGCATTCACTTAACTGCTGAAGGCTTTGACTGTCACAAGCATGAAACAACTTTTTTTTCTTTACAGCGTGTCAATTCTTATGAGTAATTCAGATACCATCTAAATGAACTTCTACATTCATTCAAAAACACTGCTTAAGCTCCATAAGTACATATTCCCTCTAAATACTGTCTGGTTTTTGTTCTTAGCTCTGGAATACATTTGTGTGTGTGCCTACACAAGTGTGAGAGAAAGAGATTCTTCCCCCATCTCTCCCCTTTCTTTGGGAAGGTGTCTGTAAAACTTCTCCTTCCTGCCATTGGTCTTATTTTCCTCTAGTTATTGTTGTTTCAGCTATTCAACACTAAAAGTTGAGCAATAATAAAAAAGGGGGTTTTAGCATTACTGATCTGAACCAGAAAAGTCTTCGGTAAGTTAAAAGAATGCTCCTTGTCCAAATAGGTGAATCTGATAGTTACTTGGGAAAAGGAAACAGTTTGAGTTGTGCTTGTAAAGACTTGCTGTCTTTTTGTAGCATAAAGAACCTAAAACTCCCTACTCCTGGCTTGCAATGACAATGGTTAGAAGGCATGGAGTACAGGAACTCTGCTAAAGAGCAGCGTCACCTCAAACAACTGCAGCATAACTCCAAGTCCTTTCTCAGAATGTTTTCCCTCAAAACTAAAGATGAGCAGTATTCAAGTTTTTGCTCCATTAGGAGTCCAGAGCCAAGGCTATCATCTAACATACCAATTCTAAGAGAAAAGAAATTATTTTAGTATCCACTCTGATGGCCAGCACAGCAAGAACAGAACAAAGCTGCATCCAAAGAAGCATGGCCAGCAGGTCAAGGGAGGTGATTCTGCCCCTCTACTCTGCTCTGGTGAGACCCCACCTGGAGTACTGTGTCCAACTCTGGAGCCCTCAGCACAGGAAAGACATGGACCTGTTGGAGAGGGTCCAGAGGAGGGCCACAAAAACGATCAGAGGGATGGAACACCTCTCCTATGAAGACAGGCTGAGAGAGTTGGGGTTATTAAGCCTGGAGGCTCTGGGGAGACCTGATTGCAGCCTTCCAGTACTTAAAGGGGGCCTATAGGAAAGATGGGGACAGACTTTTTAGCAGGTCCTTTTGCCATAGGACAAGGGGTAATAGTTTTAAACTAAAAGAGGGCAGATTCAGACTAGATACAAGGAAGAAATTTTTCACAGTGTGGGTGGTGAAACCCTGGCACAGGTTGCCCAGAGAGGTGGTAGATGTCTCATCCCTGGAAACATTCAAGGTCAGGTTGGATGAGGCTCTGAGCAACCTGACCTAGTTGATGATGTCCCTGCTCACTGCAGAGGAGTTGGACTAGATGACCTTTAAAGGCCCCTTCCAACCCAAAGATTCTATGATAGCCACCTGGGTGCAAGGAACCTACTAACTGGTGATGGACCTAGTATACCTTTTGGATGGAGCTGGTCACCTGGCCTCTTCCAGAGACATCCAAGAGCCATTTATTCCAACTCCTTTCCCATCATGTGACCAAGCATGTTACGTATTTAGTCATGTCCTATCACACGAGAACAGCCCTTGCCACGCAAGGGACAGGCTGCAGGACTCTGGGAAATTTGTCTGTAGGAAACAGGCTGGAATGGCTCTGGTGCAACAGATGCAACCCACCCATGGTAATTTAAGCTCCCCTAGACCAAAGCATTTAAGGTATATGGAGAGTGCCAACTGCACAGTCTCTCAAATGCTGCATAGATTTATTTTTATCACTTGCAATTTTTTCCGCATATGTGGACCAAACCCAGCACTCCTATATCCCCTGAATTTGTTATTTCAGGTTTGCTAAAGGCCTTCTTGCTCTTAATATATAGCATGTCTCAAAGGATTTACATAAAGCACTAGATAACTTACTAGTTTCTGGTGGCTTGCTGGATAGTGCTGAGAAAGTGAGGTACATGTCATAGCAGCTGATAACTCCTGACTGCAGCAAACCAGAATGGGGTTGGCCTTTAGAAGAAAGAGGAAAAGAGTTGATTTTTGTAGTCATTTTAACAAACAGAAAAAGAAATTTATATCCTTTAAAGAACAGCACACTAGTATCTTTCAGAAGAGGAGAGTATCTTTTATGTTTTATTTAAGGCAGTTCATAAGTCTTTGAGGCAGTTTAGATACATTTCCTCTGGCAGGTAAAGAGAAAAGAGTCTGTCCTTTAGTTCTGCTGGCTGTTTTAGAAAGGCATTAGATTCCCATATAAGTAAAGAATCACACTTCTGCTCTTGCCAAAAGCACCAGCTTTCCAAAAGCTATTGAGAAGCTGCCATGATAGTTTTATTTGCCCATAAAATTTGTGTTTGAGTCACTCAAATTACTATTTCCAGGTCCAATGCATGCAAGTTACTTAACAGCACATATAAAACATACCAAAGCATGAAATACCGCTGTCAACTCCTCCAGGCCCAAACTTTACAGATGGTAAATCACAAGCATCCAAAAGTAAATGGTAAAACAGAGGTGAAAGAGTTTGACAGCTATTACCTCAGCTGCTACTGCTGCAAGAGTTGTATAAGCTCCTCAACAAATTACCAGCCATCAGCATGTGAGTCTTCTTTACAGTACAACTGCCTGAGGGCACACCCAAAACATCTCTGTAGCTTTAGCAGCCGAGCTGATGACCAGCAACAGCACTTCATAGTGTAGATAAGGGGACAGGGGCAAGACCAGCACCAGCTCTGAACTATCATGAGACTTTCTGTCCTGACCATGGCTCATGCCTCCAGGCACACAACCATGACAGCACCAGAAATCCAGGAGGAGAAGAAGTCAGACGACTCACGATTCTGGACACAGGGTGATATGGCCACCAGCGACACAAAGAGGCACAGGTCACTGTTAACACCAGTCAAGACCTTGTTGTACATGCAGCCCTCTGAGCATGTGTAGAAAAGAGCCATGAGGACCAGGGCTGCCACGGCAACAGAGTACAAGACAAGAGTGACCAGGGCGAGCAAACCATTCCACATCTGCTTGTAGTTTGCACCCGCAGTCCTGGGGAGACAGAGATAATCTTTTTCTCCCTTTCCCCAAAAATAAAATTCTAATAGTTGAATAGTTTATACCCTCAAACACAAAAGACAGTGCTTACTTTCCTGAAGCATCTATATAGTAATCTACACCAACATAGGCACTTGCAAGATACCTCCCATAAAATAGAGGGAAACATTCCTTAGCATTAGTGTTTACCTTCTGTATTATCAAGGCCAACTTTTTCCATAATTATAGCCCAGCATGACTCCGAGAACTCCCAAATGCTGGGATCAGTCTGTGAGTGCATCTCAGCTCAATGTTTCAGGAATTTCCTCAGCACGAACTCTGAGTACCCCAGGCTCAGCTAGTGAGCGATGCTCTTCACACAAGGACAGCAGTGGCATTGCTCAGCATGGCACCTCTTCTGCCCCTTACACTTCCTTGACAGTTTTATTACCCTTTCACTCAAAAAGCCTCCTCTCCATTTGGGTCTATGGCACCAATCTCCCCCATCTTGTTTTCCTTTCTTCACTTTCCAAACACCCCTCGCAAAGATCACAGCATTTTTCAGGAGTAGCAACTAAAAAATGTTGTTTTAGCACAAAGGGTGATTTGGTGCATGGAAGATTTTTTTCTGGTTGTGGGTTTTTGGTTTGGTGGGGTTTTTTTGGTGGAAACATGATTTATTTTCTAAAGAATATCTAATGTAGAGAGTGCTAAAGTTAAAAGCTGCTGCTGGAAATCTTTCAGCTGCAGAAAAGCAGCTACAGTAAATAGCAGTAAAAATAGAATCACAGAATTATTAAGGTTGGAAAA
>NW_010541415.1:0-468 GCF_000687285.1 Phaethon lepturus
GGCCTTATTAAACCTCATACAGTTGATCTCACCTCATGGATCCAACCTGTCCAAATCCCTCTGCAGAGCCTTCCTACCCTCCAGCACATACATGTCTATTGTGGTTTATCACTGACAAATCTAGAGACAGAAATGCCATACAACCCGTATTTCTCTGTCTGAGTTCCTTGAAGTAAAAAGCTATCAACTTTTTGTATCTTTAACCATATTTTTAATATCTCATTTTTGTAGTAAATTTCTTCTTCATCCAGCTGAGGGACATGTGAAAATGGACCATTGTGATTTTTAAGTGACTTAAAAATGGGGGCCTGATCCCTTGGTTGTCCTTCACATGCCCCGTGAGCACTCTCAAGACAAACCGCTCCATGATCTTCCCTGGTACGGAGGTCAGGCTGACAGGCCTGTAGTTCCCAGGATCCTCCTTCCGGCCTTTCTTGTAGATGGGTGTCACATTGGCAAGCCTCCAGT
>NW_010541415.1:528-16724 GCF_000687285.1 Phaethon lepturus
CCAGCTCTCTCAGTACTCTCGGGTGGATCCCATCAGGTCCCATAGACTTGTGGGTGTCCAGGTGGCTTAAGAGGTCCTTAACTGCTTCCTCCTGGATTACGGGCTGGTTATTGTGCTCTCCATCCCCATCTTTCAGCTCAGGGGAGATAGATCCAATAGAAATCCAATATCAAATATCAATGTCAATATGAAATATCAATATCAATATCCAATCCAAATCCAATAGAAGATGATGTTTTCTATACTCTTAGACTAATTTTCATTGTTATTGATTGTTTTCCTGTTCTTGCAGTTAAAACAGCCAGTAGCAGTTTCCAATTCTTACTTTCTCAGGATATTTTCCAGACTATTTTTCACCTTTTCATAAGTTGCAGTTACAGTTCCTTGTCTTTGGGCTTATAAATGGTATCTCAGGATGTCTCCATTTTCGAGGTACCCAGCTGTACTTCAAAGATGCTGGCTGCACTTCTCAAAGGTTCTTCTGATTCACAGGCCTCGTTTCCAGGCTAACAGTTCCCAAGCTGGCAGGCATTTTCTCTGTCAGCATTTCAGCAGACATTTTCTTCTGTTCAGTAATTTTCCCCTTATAAACCAGGTCGCCTTTATGGCTGCTCATATCAGGCCTATATACATGTTTATGTAGTCACACCAAGGTACCTACTATGATACTTAAATTAGTGAGTCAAAATAGTGTACTACACTACTAATGTAGCCATTCCAGGCATGCTCCAGGGATTCAGATGAGTGTCAAAGACACAAATCTCTAGATTAATCTTTGACACTTTAACAAATCATAGTGAGTCTTCCTAAATAACATTAAAAAGGAGACATAAGTAATTTCAACATGAACTACATGCGCCTTGTGAGCAAATGCTAAATCTCATAGTAGAAAACATATGTTAGACAGGAAAATAAGAAATAATACTGAAAGAACATCTATTAATTAAAAATAATACTGTGTTAACTGACACATTCCAAAATCTAATTAAAGCATCAGCATTCTACAAACTATTATAAATTAAACTGAACTGATAAAAAGGGATAAAAAAGTTTCAAATATTACTACAGGACCCTGTAATTCAGTACCTGACAGTCTTAAATTCTGAAAAAATAATAGAAAGAAGTGGAATTGCATTGCAGAACAGGTGTAAGAACTTGTTACTGTCAATAAAAATATGCTGAATATAGTCACATTATCCACTTTATAAGCCTGCAATAATAGCTTGACTATGGAGTATTACCTAAATAAATTAATGCAAACCCTTTCTGTAGACCTGAAGATACAGCTTAGAAAAGATGTTAATGTGTACAGACATGTGTGGGCTTAGAAACAGGTTCTGGATGTGAAAATACATGAAAAATGTGAAGTTAGGATTTTTAAAAGTTCCAGGTGTCTGCAATATCCATTTTCATGGATCACTATAAGAAACACTGAAACATACAGTCTTGCCAAATCACAGCAAGGCTGCAAAATAATGCAAAACTAAAAGCTAGTATTATTTTAAGCTATTACTTCCTAGAACTCCTTGTTATGAAACACTAAAAAAAATAGTTTTTTAAGAACTGTGGATAGTGGAAGAGAGGTTAGCTGACTGAAGAAACACACAGAAGATGACAGGGGAGAAAAAAGGATGAACAGTGACATGATAAAACATAAGTAGTAGTCTTGTAGAGATAGGAAAAAGTTTCAGTAAAAACCACTGCTTGTTTGATAAAATCCTAGTAGCTTTTTGAGACCTTGTAAAGTTGGCTCATCTGCAGTACCAGTTGGGATATAGTGGGTCTTTTGCTGTACAGTATTTCTGATTCTTTTTATCTCCAGGATGGTGTCATGTCTTGGCAGTACTGATTATCACTTCAAAAAGTGTCTTCTCTCTTGGTCTAGTATAACACCTCTGAGGCTCTCAGTGTGGGAGAAAGGGGTCCGAGAAATATAACCACGGACTGAAAATCATGAATCTAGTGCTTTATTCCTAAATTTGCCTGTCATTCCCTGTCAACCTGCACAGTGTCATTTCCTCTCCTTTGTTTCTCCTTGTTCTTTCACACTATGGAAATCACACACACATATGTAAAGCAGTCTTTCAAAGCTTGGTTAAATGTTGTTAACTCATCAGATAACAGCCACTCTAAAATGCAAATATTAACAGCCATTTAAAAAGCAGATTATTCAGTACTGACTGCACATTTCAAGTGATGTTTCTTCTGGAAGAAGGCAACAACTCTAGGAATAATAATGTAATGACCAAACACTTCATCCTGCCAAGAACGCTTGGCTACTTGTTTGATATCTGAGTGGAATGTCCAGTAGGTCAGAGGAAAAACACTGATAGTTTTAAAAATGTAAATGAATTCAGGAGTACAGAATTGTTTAAAATCAGCAGTATGTTCACAGCAGCTGAAATCTGAAATTAGTATTGCCTTGATGACCCACCAGACAAAATTTAGCTTTTATTTATACTTCGTTGAAATAATAAATATTTACTATGATGTAAAGCCCTATGAAATCAGTCATAAAATTCCTATCAGCCTTAACAAATTTAGACAGGTAGGCATGTAGCCTGTGACTTTAGATTAACAAAATAAGAAAATTATCAGTAATATTATTGCAATACGAAGCTGAGCCAAACTCCAGCATTTAAATACAGAAATTAATTTTAAGAAATACTTAATATTTGTCTTATTTTTTAGTAGAAACACATACTGTTTTTCACTGGTCTTCTGATTTTAGGTCTGTGGGGTTTTTTTTGAGATGTCTATAATTTCTCCTTTTGCCCACAACTGTGAAAGCTAGAAATTTTGTGTGAATTTTATGTTGCCTCTCAGTAACGATTAATTTTCAGCATTTTTTCATATTTAGAAAAAATGTCAGTATTGTGTTGCAACTACTAAGCATATATTTTCAAATCAAACAATCCACACCCAGGAATTTAGAGTCATCTGAGGAACTCAAATACCCCTTTACCTTACCTTTTAATGACTCAGAAAATAGAGATACAGTTAGTCTTCTCCCATCACATGAATATTCCTTACCATCTGTCCCAGTACTAGTCTGGTATATCTGAATCCTCATAATTTTGCTTAAAAATAAGTAAAAAGAGAGCTATAGAATGAATAAGTAAGTGGGTCACACTTAATTCAATTATGTCTTAGTTTAAAATTCATTTTAGCCTCAGGATTCAGACTGGTTCCACTGGAATAGTGAAAAGCTGTTATGAAAACAAGGAAAAGAAATGTTCTTTATACTCTTTCCGCAATGCCAATAGTAGGATGAGAACAATACTGAGTATGTTTCTGTAGCATCCTCAATTTATAACCTGCTTTGTTGAGTAGAGGAAATACAAAACAGTTCTACTGAGGCTATATCAAATTACATTGAGATCATATTAAAATACCCCAAAAGTTCTTGAGACATATTGTAACTCATATTTCCTCACCTATCACGTAAGAGTTCTAACTAAAGTTAATTGTATTTCTGGTTTATTCTTTATAGTAGAAAAACTACAATAAAAAGAAATTTTGACATCTTATTTGACTGCGGTACAATTTTCATTCAAGCATTTAACCAGTTTTTGTGCCTCCACTCCAAAACTCTAGGAAAGATTCAGAAAAAAAGACACCAGAATAACATTGGAAAGGAAAATAGACTTTTAATGACAGATACAAGAAGTTACCTTCACTTAACTTTTGAAATAAAAGTCTTAACACAGTTTGTAAGTAGATGGAAAGCAGAAATTTGAAAGCAAGATGAGAAACCTATAAAATTTGAAGTTACAAGAAAGGCCAATTCATTCATTAATATAATTTACCAGGGATTCTGGCAGACTGCTAATTATTGAAAAATTAAAGCAGCTTCCCATCCCACTTCCTCAACTGTTTCATATAAAAAATCACAGAATCATAAAATAATTTGCTTGATAGAAACATCTGCAGGTCATCTGGTACAACACTCTGATCAAAGCAGATGTGGCTTTAAAGTTATATCAGGTTGCTTGAGGTAAAGCTTAAAATATTTCCATGGAAAGAATTTCCACAACCTCCCTGGGCAATATCTGACCACCCTTTTTGTGATATTTTTCCCCTATGAAGGCAGACTTTTTCTGATGTCAAGTAACCCTGCTCTTGGTGATGTTGAAAGGAGGAATAGTTATACTGGTTAACTCACTTGTTTGTTTTTAAGCCATGGAAGCTGAGGTAGAAAGCTTCTACCAAACTTAGAGTATGGAATTTGAACTATATTGTACAGTTGATTTTTTTTTTTTGATTTCCTGAATTATAACTTGGATTGATCAATGCTGGATAAGTGTCAAGTGAAAAGTCTGTCCTTACCTTACTTCGCCTAATTTTAATAATAAAATTAACTCCAACTTGTGCATAATGAGTATGGAAATATAAGGCCACCTTAGTATAATGAGTGAAGTAATTATTAGAGCATATGTAAATTAACTTTTGTTATATAAGTTTTTATAGCCTATAATGATTTTTATTATGTGTGTTTCCTTGTAATGGAATTGTGTAAAACCTCTCTCAGCTTGTATCCCCTGAGGGTGTGCTGGATTTGTGATTTATTTCCTAACACCTCACTCTGCAGACTGGCAATAAAGACAAATATTTTGACTCAGTGTGCTGACTGGCATTTTGGACAGCACTGGGAGTGGTTTGATGAGTGTTGCACTGTTAACATCTCACATAATACATATAGGCATGCATATTAAGTTAATGATTATAAGTATATACTGACTTTACTAGTGGTAATTCTATAATAGCTTGTTTTATACATATATATGTACACACATTTACCTTACTAGTGGTCATTTTGTAGTAATCTGTTTTATAGACATAAATATATATATATACACACACACTTGCTTTGCTAACAGTAATATATAATAAAGAAGTTCACAGAAATGCAAATTCCAAGTCCTTGTGTATTATGGAACCCTGCAAAACCCACAGTCACGACCTTTACACACCAACAGGTCCAGGTAACCTTCAGAGGCCATGACCATGACAGATACAACCTTCCCACCCTGTAGCATGATTCACAAATTTGCTGAGAGTGCACTCCATTCTATTAATCTGGGTCATGAATAAAAATGTTAATCAGCGTTGTTCCCAGTATCAGCCCCTGAGGATGGTTGATAACAGGCCAACAGCAGGATTCTATACCACTTATCATAATGCTATGAGCCCAGCAGTTCAGCCAATTCCACACTCAGTGGTCCATCTGTCCAAGCCTTATCTCTACAGTGTGCCTCCAGGGATAATGCAAGGATGGGTGTTCATCTCAAAAGCCTGGCTAAAGTCAAAGTAGACAATATTCACTTTTCTTTCCTTCTCCACTGAACCACTCATTTCATCATAGAAGGCAATCAAGTTGTTCTGGCACAATTTGCCTTTGGTAAATCCACGTTGGCTTCTTCCAAACACATTTTGTTCTTGAAGTGTCTGGACATAGTTTACAGAATAATTTGTTAATTTATGTTAAAGTGATCAACCTGCAGTTTTCCAAATTCTCCTTCTTCCCCTTCTTGAAAATGATCATGATGTCCCCATTTCTCATTGTCAAACATCTTCCCAGATCATCAGTAACTCCAATGGTTGACATGAATATAGTTCATTCACAGTTATTGGGTGTGGAACTGGCATTAATTAAGGGAAATCTCATGGCATAATTCATAGAGTAGGTCAGAGTATCTAACCAAAAGTGCTGCCTCTAAGCCTTAAATGAAAGTTTCATTAGGAGTTCTAGTTTCATATTCAATTAAGTAAGTGAAGTGTTGTCTTATTTATCAGAGTAGCATACATTAACTCCCAGAAGACAAGGTAGCCTACTACCTTATAGGTGTAATAGGTTATGCTGTCATGGGGGAAAAAACAACACCAAATAATGTAACACTATTAAACTCAATTTATGAAGTGGACCAAGCAAGAGAGCAGCTGTGTCAAGGAAAGTTTTACAAACACACACAAATGCACACACACGTGCACAGTTATAGTTAACTGAGACCTGTCTCAGTCACCACACCAGTCAACAGAAACAAGTCAGTCTGAGGAGACGCAACACTCTCTCCCACCAGTGTCCATGCAGAGCTCTGGGCAGGGCTCAGCTCTGACACTCTGCTTCTATACATGTTGGACAGTGGTTTCACAGTGTTCCCCAGGTCTCTGTGATTGGGTGGGTTTTATAGCCAGATATCAGCACAGACTGCCAGCCAAATAGGTTGATATCCTGCTATACTTCTCCAGCAATTGCAGATACTGTTCTCCTGCCACCTGTTGATCCATCATCCATGTCAAAGCTCATCGCTTAAGTTTTGTCTTCATTATTCATGTTTCGCCATAGCCCACTGCACCTCTTTGCATTGTAGTTGGCTCTTGGCCAAGAGGGCCATGGTAGGCCTATATCAGATGTTCTGAGAATCTCACTCTGCTTTCAAGATCTGGTGCTTGGGATTCTCTTTTCTTGAATGGACAAATTAATGAATATTTATTGCTAGGAGAATATTCTTTTTCTGTGTGGGAAATTAGTTATGCAACTGCATTATGGAAATGGGGAATGTTATCAGATCCATCCCTTTGCTATATTCCTTATCTTGGTAATAAACTATCAAACTAACTAGGGGCAGTATTTACCTTTACTGATCACTCTGCTAAAATTGTTGATGGGAACTTTCAGGTTGCTAGTGAGGACGGGTGCCTTGAGATTAGCATATGTGTGTGTGATTTGGGTAGAAAAAACCACCTTAATTCTCCACATAACCTTCAATAAATACATAAAGAATTTTTCTATTTAGTTCTGTTATAAAACCATGTTCATTTTATCACAATAGCCTCCCAGTTTTCATAGCTTATTTTATTCAGTACAAAATCTCTGAGTCTAAATTCTCGGAGATGAAGAGGAGCATGTAAGCAGAAAATTTCCTTCCTGTAATAAATTGTTGTACTATAGTAAGTTTACTGAAAATGGGAATTTTTAAACAGCAGCTTTTAAAAACTAAGTAGATCAGCACTTTTAATATTATATCCGGTAAGTTTTCAGGTGATCAAAGTCACTGCTAATCACTTAGAAAAACTCTAAGGAGTTTTTGGAGTATACGTGAAATATGAAAGTAACATGGCATTTCTAAGTCTATTCTATCTCCCCTGCAAAATTTCTTCTTTCATTCAGAGGTTGTTTTAGCCACAAAATACTTACTTATAAGCCACAAATTTTACTCACAGCTGGAAGGGTCCTACGTTATGACCAAAGGAAGAGGTTTCCAAAAGATCATAATAAGGTGAACACTGAAAAATATCCTTCTGTCACAAATGGCTTGAAATACTAATTACCTTTTCATGACATTCTTGGCAAGTTAAGAATGTACAAATGACTGCCCTGCATCTAGGTTGACCAACAACCTGTTCTGAAGAGCAACTGGCAGTACAAACGAAGTGAAGGAAATGAAAATGGGGCACATAATATTTTCCCAAAATATAATCTCCTAAAGTCTCCCAACTTCCTGTAGTCATAGAGACTTTTTTTTTTAGCTGGTTATTTTAAATTTGTGTTCAATAACCCTTTATGATTTTTTCCACTAATTAATGCAATTACACTGAACTTATCTAGACTTTAAGTTTCTGTGTTTAAGAAGGAACAAAACAAGGAAATGGAGAGAGAGAGAGAGGGAGAGAGAAAATAGAATTGTAAAAAATCTGAAACAGATGATAGGAAAAGGAGAAGAGATGAAGTAAAAATTCATGGAGGAGATGAAACGAGACAATAATACCAACAAAGGTTTATTAATATTTATTCACAAAAGAAATAATATTGTGTTAAGCAAGGAGGAAAATTCTGACAATTGATACATATTTCTTGATCTGCAATTCCAGTCTTCTCAACTTAAGCTAACAAAAAGCCTGTAATAGGTATACAAGAAAGAAATTAATGCTGAGGTTACAGCAAATACAGAAAGTTTTTAAAATGTTTTTATTACATTAATACATGTATAAATTATGGACAACAATCATGATGATGCCATGTATTATCACGGGTATAGGTTAATCTATATTATACTGCATTGTAATGTAACAGAGATGAGTAAAGATGTAATAAGTTTTTGTAAAACTTACTGAAATGTTACCTGTATGTGAATGTAGATAATAGAGGCAGCCCAGAGGTGTAGCATTTTGCACAGCAGTTTGCAGAGAGGAGCACATGGAAGGGGGCCAGCAACTCTGCCGAGGGTGGTGACCATGTTCAGCAACGGTGCTGATGCACTGCAAGGACCGGTCCCTAGCATGTGCTGAAACAACCATCCCTGTAACTTCAGATCCAAAAAGGATGCAGCTGCCCAGGCCCTGGGCTGCTGGGACAACCTGGAACCACCTGCTGAGTCTGGGACAGCAGGAGGTAGGTTCCTTGCCTGCAAGAGGTGGGTGGGGGTGGAAGATCTATGTCACCAAGCGAAAAAGTTGCAGGAGGTGGTCAGCAGTTTGTGCAGCAGCAATGATCACCAGAAAGAAGTAACCAGATCTTCTCCAAGACCCTGCAGCTTCAAGAGCCTGAACCCCTACATATACTAAAGGAAGGGCAGGCAAATCTGTGCCTGTCAGGGTGGGAAGTGGAGATTCCTGCAAAGGCTAGAAGCTTGTGGCTTCTGGCACTAGAAGGGAAGCTCTTGATACACCTGCAGGTCTGCAACTGAAGAGGTTTAGTGACCTGATGGCAGATGAGGGTCTGGGAGATGCATCCGATGAAGCATCTGAGCTGAGTCTCAACGTTGCTGCAGCAATCAGGAGGAAGTGGCAAGTGATAGCAGTAGGTGACCCCTTACTGTGGGAAAAGGTCCCCATCTGCCAACCTGCTTATGGATGTTTGTTGCATGCTGGGTACTCAGATCCAGTATGTTATGGAAAGACTGCTGAGGTTTCTCTGGCCCTTAAACTATTAAACCCTGCTGCTCTACCACGTGCACACCAGTGACACTGCCAGGAGAGACCCAAAAAGTATCACATGTGAATAAATGTGCCTGGTAGCAATGGTCAATAGCATGGTGGACCACATTTTTTTCCCCTCAATCCTACCAGTGAGATTAAAGGTCTTAAGAAGAAGGATCCTCAGGGTCAACAATTGTTTGTGCAGCTGGCGCCAGCAGTAGGACTGAAGTTTCTGTGATCAGGGGACCCTGAGGATAAAGGACTTCTTGGAAGAGATGGGAGCCACCTGACTAAGAGGGACAAAAGCATCTTTGCCACCAGCAAGCTGACCAATCTGATGAGAACTTTAAACTGAGAATAACAGGGGAGGAAGAGGATGACAAACAATGAAATGAGGAAGTGGTGGACCAGGTTGGAAAGCAAAAGGGGTATGATAATTAGCAAGACAGGGGTAACTCCAAGTGTATGCACCATGGTTGGGAGATTAACCTCAAGACCTGCCACAGAGGTAAAATTCTGGGGCATCATTTGCCAAAGCAATACCTTGACAGAACCAGACAGCAAGGGTTCAGTTAAAATTGCATGTAAATATTTGTACTGAACCCTCTCAGATGAAACTAATCTCTGTTGAGGTCCCAGACAAGGTGCAAAACAGCCAGTCACTAATCATGTACACTGGGGCCAATTTTATTTAACATCTTTATTAATGACCTGGATGATGGGGCAGAATGCACTGTCAGCAAGTTTGCAAATGATACAGAACTGGGAGAAGTGGTTGGTACACCAGATGTCTGGTGTATTCCAGGACAATAAACGTAAAAAATATTAAAAAAGGACAAAGAAAGAATTATATCACATTTAGTCTACCATAACATTAGAAAGATCAAAATTTAGTTTCCTCCAGAATAGCTATTTTATTGCCATTACTAAATTATGATGAACTAAATGAAAAAGTATAATAGCTAGCTGGTGAACTAATAATTCTCATAGGTTTTGAAATCACCCAGAGTGCTGAGTAAGAAATCTCAAAGATAGGCCCATTTCTGAAGTCAGTACAAAGTGTACTTAATAGTTTAACTCAAGATTTATATCTCTCTTGTCACTTTAAATTTTAATGAATCAGCTATATATATTTATTCTAAGGGGTAAGAACAATGTCTCCCATGGTAGAGGAAATTGTGCCATTCTGACACCTAATTCTACAATCCTAACTCCTTTCTTGTCATCATACTTTGTTAAATGATTGGAAAATGCATGTGTTTTGGACAATGAGGTCCCATTAGACCACTTAAATTTCCTTTCTCATTCTTCTGACATCCATGATGACTTGTTTTACACATTAAGTATATATCTTATGATGTTTTCTAAATTCACTAACATAAATAAATATCACTTTTAATAAAAAGTCAAATATTGCTTACTAGATAAATAAGAAACAAATGTACAAAAACCATCTTAGTCTTAAGCTGTAAACAATTGTAAATTGAGAACAGTCATAAAGTTTATTCAGACTGATTACAGAAACACCTATTCTATAGCAAAAAATGCTAAGAAATATACACACAACAATGCTGAAAGGAAGGGATTAAATAATTTGATAAATTCCATTACATTTTGAGAAGTGAGGAAGAAGGTTTTTTTAAAATGTCTATTTACATTTCTATGTATGTAACATAAGCAAAACTCCCCCAAAAATCCCAAAATACACAAACAAAAAAACAAAAAAATCCAAACCACAAAACTGAAATGTGGAACTCTTCCCTTGTTTTTAGCAAAAAGGAAGGCAAAATAATAAGATATTTACAGAAAAGACCTACATGATTATGATACCTCTGATTGACTAGTGAATGTTGTGAGAACTACATCTCTTTAAGACTTGAAGTGCATCTTTTTGTTTAGAAGTACCTTTCTTCAAAGATATATATGTTAAATATTTCTTATTCACTAATCCAGTAAAATGTGTTTTAAACTCATAGCCTATCATATATCGTTCTGTCTTCAGGGACATTCAAGCGTGAAGTCACAGGCTTCTACCACAGGCTTGTAAAGCAATGCATGGAAGAACTGTATAGAAAGGCAGGTGTTTGTATCCAGATATGCCTACTCATTTATCAACTATTCTTGAATAAAATAGAAGATGGCAGAGCATGTACCTCAGATTTAATTCACATATAAAGACATCAGAAGCAGATCTGACCTTTGATTTTTAGTTTCAATGCAAATAAATGCTGCTTTTTAAGTGTGGGAATCAAAAGCTTTCTAGTTTCTAAGACTCACATCTTAAGTATGAGAACTAGTTGTACAACATTTCTTTCTTCCTCTCATTTCTTGCTCTTTTCACTTTAACTTCCAAAAGAAACTTTGATGGATTCAGGGAAATTTCTTCACCTGAAGGACTGGAGTTGCACAACAGAGACCATCTCATTTCCCACAGGTATGCATTTTAAGATAGAATAACACTTCAGAGATGCTTGCTTCTCTCCATACTATCAGGTCCCACAGAGAGGCCCTAAATGACTGACTAATAAGTATATCCAATTATCTTCCTTTCAGTTAGCTATATGTAAGTGCTGTGAGATATTAAATCCTGTCAAAACAATTAGAAAATGGTCTCATCATTGGTTATCAAAGTTGTGTTGAAATGTAAGAAATTTTAATAAAATTCAGTATTTAAGAGATGCAGAAGAAATTTCTTTCTTTTTCCATTTCTTTTTCTTTAAAGTTATGGATCTGATGTTTACTATGTAATTCCTTTTAGCATACTGGGAAGGAAATTTAAGGCATTCTTTCTACTATCCACCTATTTAATTATTTGGATTCATTTTGTTTAAATAGCAAATATGAGAATATTTTAAAAACCACTCTCTCCTAGCTATTAGAAAGTTTTTTCCTAGCTGGCTACAATCAAATACACTAATTTATTTTAATTTTTATAATTATTTTACAATTATAAGTAATTCATTTTTATAATTTATGTATGGGAGACTTGTAAAGATTTTAATTATCTTTCTTTTAGAGATTTTTGATACATGAAGAGACATCATCAATTAGTTTATTTCACATAGAGATGTGATTGGAGAAATAAAGGTATACATGAATGAAATAAGGCTGGAAATAACTAATAAATTTCTGTCATTGAATGATAATAGATGTCTTGCATGATTACTCATGAAAAAGTTAAGACTTTAAAAAGTAAGAAAATAGTAAGACAAAAATTTTAACCAATTCCTAGAAGCTTAATAGTTAAATTTTAGAGATATGAGGTAGTCACAATAAAGAATAGTTATCAACTATCTGTAGTTTATCACTTATATAAAAAGCTTTTTTACACAACAACAGACCCAAAGAAATCTGATGGTTTTTATCATAAAATGACCAATCCTCTGCAAACCAATAGTGATATCACTGTATACATACATTTGTTTGTGATGCACAGTATGTCCAAGAAATCCAAATGTGATGGAAAACATTGAATAATTGTGGGCCCTTTTAACTACTTTTAATTAAAAGCTGTAGGTGGACAAGGATTTTCTAAGAGATGAGACACCTCAGCAGCTACTTTAAGAGCTTTTTGTATAATTGTGTATTTTATGTGAATTTACTTATTTGTGTTTTGAAAGGCTTTTCAATATTTTCATAAGAGAAGTAAAATATTTAAAAGAATAAACACAAAATACCTCTTATGACTTTCTTGCTATAGTTTTAGAATGAAATAGCTTTCCATAATAATCCATATCTACAACCTAAAATATGCTTGTAGAATATGATGATCAAGGTTTTTCAAAAACAAGAGCCTATTTTCTGTAGAATCCTTTTGGATTCTTCCTTGATAAATAGTTACAGATAATCTCTAATGGGTTTTAACCACTGTTCCATTTTCCTGGAAGTACTGTTATATCTTTCTATCTGTCTTCACATTCCATTATGTATATTTTGCCAAAAAATGCAGAGAAAAGTTAAATATACAATTATTGATAGACTGTCTTTTTTATAGCTACCATATCTTTCTAATTTATTAGTGTGACAAAAATATATTAATACTTTCTATTCCTATGCTAATTGTTCTGATTGATTATTCCCATATTGCTCTTCTCTAAACATGTTTAAAAGTTCATAATTTCTGAACACCACAGGGGCTTTCTTTCAACTGAGTAAAAATAAATATGACTTCCGAAAATAAAGAAAAAAATATTTCACAAGGGAAGGAAGTGAGGCAGATTAGGTTTAAATATCAGAAAAAGAAAAACAGAAATGGAAAAAAAACCAAAACAAACCAAAACAAAAAGTTTAGGCAAAGTACTGCAGGAACAGTAACACAGTATAAAAACTGAACTGAACAGGACAGAATAGGTCTAGTAATTCAGTTTCAGTATATATTTAAATATTTTAATGAGTTAACTGTGCTGGATAAAAATATGAAAAATAAACTAAATAGCCTACATGAGTTGGAATCATGATATATCTAAGATATGGAGACAATAATAAAAATAATTTTAACTAGATTTTTCTCTTTTGGGAAAAGAATCAAACAAAGATTTGTGGATTCTGTCAATATATATAGAAAATAATTTTGAATATATTTGGAATTTTGCAAAACAGATGATAGAAAGGATTTTAGGAAGAATTTTTCTTTTTTTCTTGACAGTTTGTGCTTGTTACTCCAACTGATGAGGTGAGATTAAGTCTTTGATCATGAAAGTTTTTCTTTGTTTTTCTGTGAAAGCTGAGTATGCTTTATCCATATGCTTATGAGAAGTGTAAGCCTAGGAGGAAACAATTTTTTGTTTAAAATTAATCTTCTACCTAGTAAATAGATGTTGTTTTGTAGATTTTTTCTATGGTGTAGGTGCACAGGCACTCCTCTGTGGGCAGGTTATGACGACAAAAAAAAATGGAGGATTGTGATATAAAGAAGGTTCACAGAGTATTCTCTTTCTGAAGGCTCTGGTGAAATTTTGACTAGAAGTACAGGACTTGTAACTTGATTAAGCCAGCAAGCATTTATCTCAATAGCTTTAAATTGACTTCTTAATTCCATAAATTTTGTTCTTTATATAATGAATTATATATAATGAAATTGTTTTATTTCTCTTCTAATCTATAAATGTTTCCTTAATATTTGGTCTCATTTCTTTCTAAGATGCATAAGATTCTTGTCTTTTACTGTTAATGCTGTTTTGATTTCCTTGACTTGAATGCACTAGCTGATTTTGTAATTGTAGATTAATTTGTTACTCTGTTTCATCATTATCTTCAGATTTTAATTTTACTTTTCTAAAATTCAGATATGGGTGCTGAATTATGTATATTTATTTTTTCTTCACTTATTCTTGCTTTAAATGAAATTAGAAATATATTTTTTATTTGTAAGTCATGATTTAATTAGAGTACAGTACTTTTAATAATAGGTAAATGTGAATAGGTATTCTGATGTTCAGAGTAATTTATTTTACACATCATGGTGACATGAACCAGATGAAGCAGCAAGAAAAAGTTTCATATATTATTATGAATGGTTTATTTGCATAATAAGATATTACTTTTAGCATCTCTCTCTTCTCACACTGTTGTTTTTTTCTGTCTCTCTCCTTCTAATATATACATGCATGCAGAGGTGTCCTGGTTTCAGCCAAGGTAGAGTTAATTTTCTTCATAGAAGCTAGTGTGAGGCTGTGTTTTGGATTTGGGATGAGAAAATGTTGATAACATGCTGGTGATTTGAGTTGTTGCTAAGTAACCAAGGTCAGTCCAGCTTCTTGTGCTGGCCTGCCAGCGAGCAGGCTGGGGGTGCACGGGGAGCTGGGAGGGGACACAGCTGGGACAGCTGACCTAAACTGGCCAAAGGGATATTCTATATCATATGACATCATATTCAGCATATAAAACTGGGACAAAGAAGAAGGAAGGGGCGGAGGGACGTTTGGAGTGATGGTATCTGTCTTCCCAAGAAACCATTACACGTGATGGAGCCCTGCTTCCCTGGAGATGGCTGAACACCTGCCTGCCCATGGGGAGTGGTGAATGGATTCCTTGTTTTGCTCTGCTTGTGTGCGCGGCTTTTGCTTTATCTGTTACACTGTCTTTATCTCAACCCATGAGTTTCCCCACTCTTCTGATTCTCTCCCCATCCCACCGTGAGCTCCCCTTCCGATTCTCTCCCCCATCCCATCGTGGGAGAGTGAGTGAGTGGCTGCGTGGTGCTTAGCTGCCGGCTGGGGTTAAACCATGACAAGAGGAAATGCATAAAGACATAAAGTTATGCCTTTAAAAGGAAATGGTATGCAAGGTAAAGGAAATAATTCTGTCATATCTTTTTTACTGAGTGAAGATAAGGAGTGTTTCTTTCAGTACTCTCACACTTATTTTTCTCTGTGCTTTTTACAAGTTATACAATTAGCACAGCTGATATTACCAGGAAAATCAAAAAATCTCTTATGGTATTGAACTCTTTTTTTTTTTCTATTTTAATGTCACCGATGTTCTAATAGAAGCTGAAATCCTACAGATTCTACATACAAAAAAATGTTATTTCTGGATCAGAAATATACACTCTACAGTTTTAGGAATTTGTTAATTGTACTACATAAGTGTGTCTATGAAGCTCTTTTAAGGAATCATCTAGACCATTAATAGTTTTCTTCAACACTAATGTCTAAGTATCTCTTAGCTCTCTTGTCTGTTACCACCTGTGAAAAGGCTATGTTTGGGCAGACATACTTCATACTTTTACTCATGTATTTTTATCTTCAGTTATTCAGTTTAAGAAAATACTTATTCAATTACTCAGATGTTTCATAAATTTGTTTCTGGAAATACCAGTGATTCTTAACTGCACTCCTGCAACAAATAGATGTACTTGAAGTATTTTACTGAAAAATGCCAAAATGTGTACATGATCATGTTGACCAGGAAATCACAGAATCACAGAATTGCTAAGGACCTTCAAGATCATCAAGTCGAACCATTAACCCAATGCCACCATGTCCTCTAAACCATATCCTGAAGCGCCATGTCCACACATTTTTTGAATACTTCCAGAGATGTTGACTCCACCACCTCTCTGGGCACCGTGTTCCAATGCTTAACCACTCGCTCAGTGAAGACATTTTTTCTAATATCCAATCTAAACATACTCTGGTGCACCTTGAGCTCATTTCCTCTCGTTCTATCACTAGCTACTTGGGAGAAGAGACCAACACACACGTCACCACAACCCCTTTTAAAGTAGCTGTAAAAAGTGATGAGATCTCCCCTCAGCCTCCTATTCTCCAGACTAA
>NW_010541416.1:0-8296 GCF_000687285.1 Phaethon lepturus
CTTTGCAGCGGTAGGACGCTGCCCACGTGTCACCCATCACATCTTTCTGTTCAACCACAAACGTGTGTTCAGTTCACCTGAAGGGTACAAGAAAAACTGCCCAACCCCAGTGCCCCCCGGTAGCTGGTTTTGGGGACACACACGGTTCCCTCACCGCTGGCTGGAGGCCCAGACCCCCACTGGTGCTGTTCTGACTGCTGCCGCTGGCCCCACACCCATTCATGCCAGCCTCAGCAACTGCTGGCATTTAATCCTTGCAACCCATGTTTAATCCTTGCCCACCCACACCCCCAGCCTCCCGAACACCTCCTACGCCTGGGACCCGCCGCTTTCGCATCCCGATCAGTCGCCAAGCCCAGCTTTGCCTGCGGTCCCTTGACGGCCCGTCAGTGCCACTGCGAAGGTGTGGCCTCGAGGTGCGGTCTCCTTACTGCCTGCCTTACCGCTCGTCGGCCAGCTCAGTGTCTCTGCAACATAAACGAGTTTATGACTTCCTCCTTTTCTTACCGACTTCTGCGTCGAAAAAGGCCCCTGGTCAGACACCCTCAAAGGAACAGGTGCTCACTCCTTCCACATGCCCCTACACGCACCAGCAAGGAGGACAAACAGGAGAGCCAGAGGAGGGTCTCTGCAGAGACCCTGAGCAGGGGTGACACCTACGCCTGAGGTGCAGGGCAGGGGTAAAGCTAGAGACCACCCCAGGGGAGCGTTGGGCCCAAGACAAGCCACTCCCACAGCAGGAGAGAATGGAAACCAGCAGCTTCTGGCACAGAAGGAAGGCTCCTTCTGCTCCTGAAGGTACCTGAGGAGGAGCCAGGCTCATCAGGGAGACGTCGGAGAGCGAGCGGAGCCTGAACAGCCCAGGGCACAGGACAGGCTGTGGGCGACCGTGCTGCAGAAGCAGCTTTGCCGAAAACGACCTGGGGGTCCTTGTGAACAAGAGGCTGAACTGGGTCCACCAGTATGCCCTTGCAGACCGGAACGGCACGAGTATCCTGGGCTGCACGAGCAGGAGTGTGGGCAGCAGCGCTGGGGAAAGGACTCTTCAGTTTTTCTGAGGCCACATCTGGACACTCTCCCTGCTGATGGTCTCTGGAGTGAGGGCAGCAGGGAGTCAGGAACAGGACTAGGGAGCTGCAGTACAGGACATAGAAGAGGCTGTGCCCGTAGCCCTGGGAAGGCAGGAGGAGGAAGGCTGGGCCAGGTCAGAAGGAGACAGACTGCTCCGCAGAGAGAGGGTGCAAGACTACTGCAGAAGCCCTGGGTTAAGCCAGGGATCTTCAGACCTTCAGCCCAATGCCCTCCCAGCAGCTCAGCCTCACTCTGCAAGTTGTCCTCCAGGGGCAGTCACAGCAGGTCACACACAGGAGGTGTGCTCCTCGGGGAGCTTCCTGGGGGAAAAGCTGTCCCCAGCCCAGGCAGAGGCGAGGTGACCTCTCCCTGCATGCACCTGCCATGCTGGCCTTGCCATGAGCGCACCTCACCACCCCACCTCAGCTTGCTCCTGGGAGGCTTCGTGAAGCCCTCCAAGGGTGCTGCTGGAGCTGCCTCCCACTGAGGGGCTGCCTGGCAGCGGGAGGATTCAGCATCCCCAGAGCCTCAGCAGTGCTGGGAGCAGGGGCGGGAGCTGGGACATCGGGGTGAGCAGTACTGAGCTTCCAGCTTCTGCCCAGCCCACTGGCTCACAGCCACGCTGGATGGAGCAGAAGGTCGGATCCGAAGCTGCAAGGGTTAAACAGCAAGGTTTGGCCGGCTGTGCCTACGAGTGAGTCATGCAGGAGCAATTGGCAGTAAAGAAGAATGAAGTGGCTTGCTCACCTCAGGGTAGAGAGATAGAGAAGGCAGGCAGGCACCCAGGAGCGCACGCACCCACCGAGGCGAGCACAGCAAAGCGAGCAAGCCAGCCCAGCAGGCAAACAAGCAAACAGGCAAGAGCGCAAGCAAGCAGGCAGGCAGGCAAGAAAAGCAAAGTAAGCCAGTGAACCGGCATCAGGGACCCAGACCCCACTCGCCCCAGACCGAAGGCATAACTGTCCTTTTGTGCAGACCAAGAAGCTGCTCTCTGTCCTCAGCCAGCCATCTGCACTGGAGTCCCCGCAGGCTTGGGAAATCCTCAAGACCCAGAGGGTTCCCTTACTGGGGGAGTCCTGGGGAGATAGACCTGTTGGGTGAAATCGAGCTGCCAAATTTGCAGAAGACTTACTGAAGGCAGGATTCCGTGCTGTAGTAGGAATTCTGTTTCAGCAGCAAGTATTTTTGAGGGACCCTAAAACAAAATGCGTGTGCTTCATGCTCCTACATTTTATTTTCTGTCAAATAAGGCTCCGAATTTATGAATATCACAACCTCTGTGTGTCTTGTTGGAACTTGGACCTTAGCTGCGTGCTCACTGCCTTTGGCCGTAGGGATCCCAAGCATGTGGGTGCCACTTGAACCGATTTCCCCAAACTACTTTCCTTTTTGCACTTTTTACTGCTTGCTTGATAGAGCAGGGTGTTTTTCTTTTTTTCTTTTTTTTTTTCTTTTCCGTTGGTCTGAGCTTGTCCAGGGTTGGCCAGATTGCTGGGCACGTGTCTCAAGAAATATTTATGTGCCAGGAAAAGTGACAATTACCTGGCTAGGTCTGTGGGTTTTGAGTATTTGCCTTAACCCTCCACCCTCTGGTGTCTTTGAGACCCACCCCATGCTGCACTGGGTGGCACGTGGCAATGGGCTATCCCAGATCTGGGTCACTGGTTGTTTTTAGCGCCTGGACTGATTGCAGTAAATCTGTAGTGTGGACTCCCCTGCCCCGACACTGTACAGGAACCACGCTATGTGCAGTGTGTTGGCAGCCCTTGCTCCTCCATACAGACACTGTTTGACAAATTAACCAATTTTATTCTGCTGCCCCAAACCTGGGAGACAAGTCCTGCAGCAAAAGTGGAAGGCTTGTGAGGGAGGGTGGTCACTGCAAGGACCAGAAGTGCATCTGAGCGTCAGGCTCTCTGCGGGCTCAGAAGCAATTGAATGCAGACAGAAAGGAAATCTGGAATTAGTTCTTAGAAAAAAACACATTTAAAACTTTGAAGTCGGCCTGTTGGAGCAACAAAACTCTTGGTAGCGCGTCATTGTGTAAAGGCAGTATGGGAAGTGCACAAGACAACAGAGAGCAGCAGCTTTCACTAACAAGATGCTAATAAACTCCCTGAGTGGGCGATTAAACAAGGGAAAAGACCTTGGAGGACTGGCTGTGTTAAAGGAGCAGATCCCATCTCTGCAGGTGGTGAGGCTTATGTCAGTCACTGCAAATGGGCAAAAGGGAATGGCGGTAAAAAGGCAGCTTGTGCCGTTTGGACCCTGTGTTATGCCACACGGGAGTCACAGGGTCTGCTAACAGCAAAAGATGGGGAGGTTAAGAAATGGCAAAAAGAAATCCAGAGGCTAAAGGAGGAGGAAATTCCCAAATTAGCAGAACAAAACACCATATTAATCGGAAGGGAGGATGATCTTTGAGGCCCGCAGACAGAGCCTCAATTTTATAAATTTAAAAATTACACAACTAGTGTAGTGGAAAAGTACAAGATTTAGAATGAAAATATTTTAGAGAGAGCTAGAGACAGCTAGCACAGCAGCTCAGCTTCTGGCAGAGCAACATAAAGCCACTAAAGCAAGTCAGGATCAAGGGAATGCAATCGTTGCAGATACAAGAGAAAAACTTCACCTGCGTGAAGGGTTAGGAACTGCTGTGAAAGCAGAAGAAATTCCCAGTGTTTTCGTAAACCCTGAACCTTCTCACACAAGAATTTGTTCTGAAACTTGCAAAGATTTACTCCCAGAAGAGTTCCTTTCCAACTTTAATTGGAGGGACACCCCATTTGCCCAACAGTAACCTGAAAGGTTGAAAGGACAGGGAATAGAGGAGCAAGTGTTCAGGAACAGTGAGGGCAACGTTTGGTGGGAGTCCCGTGAGGCTGTGGCCATCGCAGACCAGTTACGTCCCTTAAATCGAAGTGTGGAAGTGGACTGGTGCTCTTGAGTGTGAAGCACACATCCACACTTCAGTGGAGTACAGTTAACCCAGCTGGCTCACACAAGTCCCTCTGATACAGATATGCATATATTTGGGAAAGAAATAAGAATTTTAGCCAATCCAGACATGAACTTTAACAGGTTGTGGCAAGATGTTTAACCCTGTTTTTCCTAGGGAAGAATCTTAATGCTCTGTTTAAGAAACTCAAAGGCCAAATTAAAATCCTGAACCTTACATATCCAGAAAGAAGCTTTCAGGCATCCTCTCTGGTAAAGTTCCTCCCTGTGCTGGGACCCCTAATCATGATAGAAATGAATTTATCGCTTCTGTCCACAGAGGACTGAGTTCCTTGATGAAACTAGGACTTTTCAACCCCACACAGAGCACACGGGAGGAATTTTCCATTGGTTTGCACAGAGTGGCTGTGGGACACTGGGACCAGGAGATCCAATCAGTTGCAAGGGGGAAACTCCTCTGAACCCATTCAAACTATAATTTATTCTGATCATGGCCCTCACTCCACTTCAGTGGAGGCCAGCTAACCTCACAAAACCCAAATTTCAATATTCCTTCAAGGAGTAAGTCTAGTCAGAGGACACCACTCCTTCATCAAAACCACTTTGTCAAAGAAAACCAAGACTATGCAAAGGTGCAACTTAACTCATGCTCTACTCAGCATCCCTGTCCAAAATCTCCTCCATTTACACAAGGTCCATCCAGAAACCAACTCTAGAAGGAACTGAGTGATCTTGCAGAAGATATGACAATCTGTCATAACCAGTCTGACATCCAGGGTCTCTACTCTGCTGCTTTCCTTCCATGCTCCCCTGAACTCCACTACTTACTTCATGTTGCCTGCAGTTAAGGCAGTTAAGTCTCCTGGTTATGAGAAGTCCCCTTCTTGCCATTGGCATCCACCTTTTTGTCTTCACAATTCCAAAACCCCAGCACCAAAACCACCCCTGAGTGTAGAGGGTCACCTCCCATTATGCAGCTAGGACCAGACCCAAGAAGTAAGGCCCAGGCTCAACATCTTCTCCACCTGGGAGGTCTAAACCAGCTCTTCCCTCCTCTCCCAAGAGGCCCCTAACAACAAGGGCACCTGTCCTGGCAAAGGCCTTACATTGGAAGAGAGATGCCCTGGATGCAGGGACCAGCACCAAACCCTTGGCTGTAATCTTCAGGCCCCTCTAACATTCCCAGGCCACAAACGGCAGAGCACACATCATACCAAGGAAAAAGGCACATCAGCCCAGGAACTTGGTGTAACTCAACAGAAGACAGCTCTGTGTATGCCATTCCGGCTGGCAGTCACCTGTACCTCTCCTTCCAGCCTGTCAGATGTCTCTTCTCCCCATGGCTAAGGAGTGAGAAGGAAGATGCAAAGTGCGAGGCACAGGGAGAAAGGCAGAGAAATACTGCAGACTATTTCAGGCCACATATGTTTGGATGTGCCTCCAACGGCCCTTCCATGCATGCCATGATGTGACATAGGCCCCTGTGTCCAGACAGGGTTTCATGGCAGCCTAAGACTGAGTCTGGTGGGACCAAGACTGGGGGCAGAGCCAGAACATACTGAGATGTTTGAAAACAACAACAAAGTCTTCTCTTTCTCAGCTGGGGGTAGGAAAGAGAGTGACCAACCCAAGAGGTTGGGTTTCAGTACTTCACTGAACCTGCATGGCAATTTGACATATTTTAGCCCTGCTTCCAAGCTCACTCAGGTGCTCTGAACATGCGGCATGTGGGCAGCCAGCACCTAAAGATGCTGCGCTGTCACCAGCCCCTTTGCTCTGGTGTGGCCTCAGGTACCACTGGCCAGCACGCTACAGTCCTAGCTGGAGAACCAGGAGAGCCACTTCAGCATAGCCCTCAGGGCACGTCCCAGCCTTGCTGAGGTTCACAAAGGAGACATCACAAATGAGGGGAGGGACTATCCTCAAGCTTGACCCCCTTCTGAGCAACTCCTCCAACAGAAGAGCAAGTTGCAGTACGTGCCGGGGCACAGAGCATTTAGAAACACCAACTGCAGGTGGGAGCAGAAGTTTCAGTGTCTTCCTACCAGTAACCTGGTAAGAAGACATTCTTAGTCTACAATTGGTGAAGCCATGAACCTCTACAATATACTAGGAAAGATGAAATGTGGTTCTGCAGACATTCAGAAAACCCTTCGTTCTATCACTCACTTGTTCTCTTACAACACTGAAGGTCCCAAGTGGAATTCTGACATCCTGACAATAGGAAAGCATGACTAGTCTGTTTGATGGACAAAAACTGATGACTTGTCAGAGCATGGAGATGTTGTTCTGGGTCCTGTCCACACCTGACCTATGAAGGAGAAACACAGAGCACTCTGGAGAAGCCACGGAGAAGCCTTGGAGAAGTCCTTTAGAAAAGCATTCCAGATATCTTCCTCCCCCTCTTCTTCACTCTCTCAAAAATGCATTTAAAACCAAAAGAATCGTCCCTCAAATACATAAGATCATAGGAAGGTTTCCAAGAACAAAGGTAACCTCAGAAAAATGCACCTGCTCTGTTTTTGATCTTTCCACTCTGACAGCTGGGACTAGAGAAGGCCCAGAAAGTATCTATCAGTGGTCCATAACCTCTCCAGACCCATTCAAATGCTGTGTTATCCTGCCCGACTTCTCTTCTTCATATCCAGTCTGAGGTGCACTGCTTTGATGACCATCATCTCTTATTCTCCACAAATCTTGTAAAGACTTCTATCCTTTTGCCTTTTGGAAAGTGAATGTGTAGCATCAACACTGGGTCAGGATCCCGTGTGTATGTGAAGTGTGTGTCTGTATTCGTGATGCATAGTCTGGGGAGAGGTGTCTGTGTGCTGTGGTCACACGTGTGGGTGTGCTATGTGTGCCTGTGTTAGTATGTGCCCTGGCCATCCTGGTGGACACCCAGCTGACCATGAGGCAGCAGCGTGCCCTTGTGGCAAAGGCGGCTGAGAATATCCTGGGCCACATTAGGAGTGTTGGCAGGGGAGGTGATCCTTCCCATCAGCACTGGTGATGCTCCACTTGGAGTGCTGCGTCCCGTGTTGGGCTCCCCAGTGCGAGAGAGACACGGACACACTGGAGTCCAACAAACACCTGCAAAGATGATGAAGGGACTGGAGCATCTCTCCTATGAGGAAAGGCTGAGAGAGCTGGGACTGTTCAGCTTGGAGCAGAGAAGGCTTAGAGGGATCTCATCAGTGTATTTAAGTACCTAAAGAGAGCGTGCAGAGAGGACGGAGCCAGGCTCTTCTCAGTGGTGCCCAGTCCCAGGACCAGAGGCCATGGGCACAAACTGGAACTCAAGAGGTTCCTTCTGAACATCAGGAAACAGTTTCTCACTGACCGAGCACTGGCACAGGTTGCCCAGAAAGTTCAGGAGTCTCGATCTATGGAGATAGTCAAACCCAACTAGACATGGTCATGGGCAACGAGGTCCAATTTATCCAGGTGACTGAGAGACCCAGCCACCTGGGCTCTACCTCCTGCATGACCCCCTCAGTTTCTGAGGGACCCAGGTGTCCAGGTGCCCCCTGCCCTCCAAACCCCCTCAGCTTGTGTCTGGGGGACTTAGAAGTCCAGCAAATCCATCCTCCCAAGAGCCCTCTGCCCATGTCTGGAGGACCCAGGTCTCCAAGGGTCCCAGTTCCATGGGTGCCCTGCTCGCCCCTGTCCCAGGGACGCAGATGCTCAGGAGGAACAGGAGAAGGTTGGTGCCACCTGTGACAGTTGGTCTTGGGCTGGAGGGGCCTTGAGGTGACAGCAGGGTCCCTAGGGTGCTGGGCAAGTTGGCCTGCAGAGAGGAGGGTGGCATTAGGTGGCATCTGTCATCTGGGAACATTCCAAACCTGGGGACATCCCCCACCTTGGGGGTGGTGGGGTGGGGATCTGTCACCTGGAGACCCCACACCCTGAAGACACAGGGACATCTGCTACCCCCCACACCTATTGGACCCCACCCAGGCTCCAGGGTGGCACTGGTGGCAGTGGTACCTGGGGAGGTGGGGGCCAGGGAGGGGCTCCCAAATACCCCCCTGATCCCGATCTCATCCCCCACTGTGTCCCCACATTATCCCCTGCTCCTGACTCCCACCGTCCTCATACCACGTCCCCATGTTCCCCTGCCTCTGTCCTCCACTGGTTCGATGTCCCCTTATGTCCCCTCCCTTGTCCCCAGTGTCTCCACATCCTCTCCCCACTCCCCACTGTCCCCCACCTGTCTTCCCTAAATCACCCCCACATTCCCAGTGCCCCCACCCCTCCCTCAGTACCC
>NW_010541417.1:0-766 GCF_000687285.1 Phaethon lepturus
GCACTCGGTCCTGATCAGAGCTGGAGGCTGACCATGATCATTTCGCTGCAGCCTCCAATCTTGACGTCACCAATTTGCTCACATGCATTGTTGACCAACAGGTCCAGTATGGCATCCCCTCTGGTAGGGCTGTCTATAACCTGGCACAGGAAGTTATCCTCCATGCACTCCAGGAGTCTCATGGATTGCCTACAGCTTGCCGCGCTACTTTTACAGCAGATATTTTTCTAGTTAATGAGACGTTGCTGCTGCTGCCCCTTCCTCCTCAAGGGGAGGACTCCTCGCACTCTTCTCCTGCTCCAGCATGTGATCCCTCCCACAGGAGACAGCCCTCCATGAACTTCTCCATAGGCTTCAGTTCTTCACGAACTGCTCCAGCCTTGGTCCTTTCCACAGGGTGCAGTCCTTCAGGAACTGACTCCTCCAGTGTGGGTCCCCCACGGCTCCTGCCAGGAGCTAGCCCCAGCGAGGGGTCTCCCATGGGCTAACAGTTTCCTTCAGGGCACATCCACCTGCTCTGACGTGGGGTCCTCCATGCGATGCAGATGAATATCTGCTCCACCCTGTACCTCCATGGTCTGCAGGGGGACAGCCTGCCTCAGCCACAGGCTGCAGGGGAATCTGATCTGGCACCTGGAGCATGTCCTTCCCCTCCTTCTTCAATGAGCTTGGTGTCTGCAAATCTGCAAAATTCTCTTACATATTCCCACTCCTCTCTGCAGCTGCAATTGCTTTTGCTGGGTTTTTTTTCCCATTCTTAAATATG
>NW_010541418.1:0-737 GCF_000687285.1 Phaethon lepturus
ATGCCTGCCTTCTAAAACCTCAAACTAAGTGCGAGAGGGTTTTCTTGCCAACTTTTTCGGTAACATTTTGCTGATCCCGATGGGACTGCACTTTTGAATTTCAACGGTTCCTGGGATTGTGGGACCTCCAGCCAGCACCGAGGAATGCTCGGGGAGAATCTCCCATCCCCGGACCGAAGAATTCTAAGCCAAAGCCCCTGGTTGGTAAGTTTCAAAGTTATCCTTTCTCTAATTTCTGGTTGCCTGCCCATATGATGTAGTAAAAGCTCCACAGGGTTGGGCTGTAAAGGTACCTATCTGTCTGTATAAGGGGACTGAATCCCCCTCTGTCTGTATAAAAGGAATTCTGATCCCATCTGTACAAGGGGTTTGAGTCCCCATCTGGAAACGGGTCTGGTTAATTGTGATCTGACATTGCGCTATTGAATTTTGGATATCGATTATTGGTCTTTTGTTTTAACAATTGTGGTCTGATGTTTGGTTACTAACTTCTGGCTACTGCTTATTGATTGCTATTGAATTTTGAATATTGATTATGGGTTTGTCATTTTAACAATTGTGGTCTGATGTTTAGTTATTGAATTCTGGCTATTGATTATTGGGTTTTGGCAATTGTTTTACGGTAAAATGGGAGCTGCATGATCACAGGGTGGTATTCTTAAGGAATCCCCATTGGGGTGCATATGGATACGGAATGCAATTCCTCAAGTGCTGAATTGGTCAAAATTATATGAGAT
>NW_010541419.1:0-14808 GCF_000687285.1 Phaethon lepturus
AAGATCGCATATTTAATAAAATAAATATAATATATAAATATAATATATAAAATCATTTTAATAAATACAATACACTCTATTAAAAAAGTAATTTTATAAAATAAAACACTGGGAAATATTATTTTTTACAATGGTTCCACTTTCAGAAGGATTTTAACAGATATTTAAAAGCCATTTTATCTACAGTGAAAAATCTGAAAACTAAGGAAAAGAAACAATTGCCTTTACATTATTTCTTCTATATGCATCTTGAATTTCACAAACTGTGTTCTTCTCTCTCATTACTCAACATCCAAGTCCAAGAATGCAAGAAGTAGTGAAATGGGATGAATGGACATTAAATTACAGAAAGCCAGCTCTACAATTTCTTGTCAAAGGTGAAGCTTTCTTAGTGCTTAAAAGTAACATCTAAATGAATGGCAGATGGCAAAATATGAAACAAGAATAGATCAGGATGATGGGAGAAAAAGGTAATTGATAGTGAGAGCCTTTTATCTTTGGGAATAATCTATACTGCTGCAAGTCCAAAACCAAAGGTTTTTTTCCCCTCCTACATGTTTGAGGTGACTACAGAAAGAAGGCAAATGACTTATTTCTTTTTTTGTTGCAAAGGAACTAGTTTGATGAATGGTCATGTGTAAAATACAGATTAACTACGAATACCTGAGAAAGAAAAAGTATAAAAAGAAGGAAAATAAATCAGTAAGACAATGTGATTGTTTGTGACTGCTATAGAATTGATTTGCAGGTTATTATTTTCTATTAATATTTTAAATCATACAGCACAGGGATGAAAGTTATTTTCTTGAACCACTTGAAAATTAAAGCATTTATCTCTTTGGAATTTATCTCATGTAGCTGTAAATGTAAAACTTCAGAATTACCAAAAACAGTGCTAGAGAACTACCAGCTATTTCAGCCTGATTTCAAATTCTGGTTTTGAGTTCCTATATACTAGCAATTTATATATTGTAAAAATTACAGTGTTCGTCTTCATACTAACTAGCCTCTATATTAAATGCTAGTGTTCCAAAAGTTTTTATTTGGTTCAAAGTATAACATAGAAAAAGCAAATACTGCCATGAAGCCATAGCTTAGTCCATTTTTCTCATTCGAGTTTGACAACAGAAGCCCACAAGGAGTGAAGATAACATTTTTGAAAAGGAACATCCTGGGGAGATCTTGCAAGGAACATGGAAAAACAACAGATCAGAGCCTTAAAATCTAGTTTTCAGACTCTTCAGCAAGAAAACTTAAGGAAAACAAGAGATAACATTAACAATGTTTTCCAGGAAAGGTCAGCTTGGCAGGTCTGCCCCTGCTGTCAGTCAACAGAATGAGGACTAAAGAAATCCCTCCTGAATGAATTTCACACTTAAAGCCACATTGTACTTTGCAACTCAAAACTAAAGTAGCATCTGAATTACATTTGAAATTCCCTCACTCTTACACATTAACACTATTTCCATACCCCAGAAAAGCTGCCTCCATTCTGATACAGTCCCAGGAGTCACTCCTCTCCAGGCTTACCCACAGTGCATTTGCTACTGGTCATGAAATACAGCTGAGGAACTTCAGCTCGTTTTGGATGTGGTGGCTGCATATCCCAGTTCTGCATGCTCTGCAAGGTCTCTTACTTCCCAGAATTTCTTTCAAAATCAAGCTCCTCCTGTAGTGTAACAGTTTGTCTTCCTGTCCTGTCTTCCATCAGGAAATACTATTTAGGGTACCCATAAAACTTACAAATGCATCAAAGTCAGACTCAAACCAAATCTCAGTATTAAAAGGAAGAGATAGACTTGGTTTTTTGTTTTGGTGGTTTTTACTTTGGTTTTTTTCTGTTTTGTTTTGGGTTTTTTTCTGGTTTTTTGGGTTTGTTTTTTTTTTTTTTTGAGTGACCAAAGAATGAAGATACATATACAGAATTGATACAGACATTTCTCAGCTGCAGCCAGCCTGGGCTGATTCAGCCAAGAAGTAATCTGGGACTAGATAGGATAGAATTTTGATTCTTTTTCTATGAAAGTTTATACACAAGGCATTTAAATACCACGGAGTCCAAAGCAATCATGGATACTTATATGCACAGACACCATCTGTTGCAGCCACATGATATTTTACTACGACTCTTGCAGCCACAATTTGCATACAACTTATCAGCACTACCAGCAACGTCTGCAGTTAAAAGCTGCAGTTTTCTCAGGCTGCTCAGTGAAGCAGAAAGTATATGCAAGCTGATGATTTTTGGCTGAGGCTTATATTCATTTCAGCAAACCAACCCAAATGGAACATGCCTTTCACTTCACTGAGTGGTCTCCCACCAGTTGTGTACTGACACAACCTTTTTGAACACATGTAAGAACAAGTCATGTTCCACAGAGTCCCATGGACAAGTTTTGAAACCAGTACATAGTGATTCTAACTACTAGAAGCTATTTCAAATTATTTCTGTGTGATATTAAACAATTTATATAAATATTTACTACGGCAGAAATGAAACATGGTTTTGCTTTATATGGACAGACTATCTCTCTGACACGTACTCACTTATGTATATATAAATACCCACTATATACTTTTTGGCTCCTAATTCTTATCAGAACATCACAAACTCACTTAATGTCCCCTAGTGCCAGATTTTATGTTTACATGACATGTGCAATACAGCAAGTGGGCAGAAAGGCTTCCCCTTAGCCTTCTCGGAGGAGGCTGCTATGAATTGTTCACTCTAGCAAATACCAGCACAGTTCATGAGATTTATTTTACTCACTAAAATTTGGGATACCGACACTTAGTTTTAAGAGAAACACTGCTTATATGAGGAAATAAAATACACTGTTTGTGGATGTCCATAACCTAGACACCACTGCTATGCTGCTTATGCAAAATGCCAGCAGTTTTTCTAATGACATAATTAAATGGTGATAGAGAAGATTCCTCTATAGCTTGGGGGAGCCACATGTTTTGAAAAAGCAGCATAACTGAATTTTGGGGAAAAAAGCACTACATACATGCTGGCATTGATTAAGCCCAATCTGTGCCTGAAAGAGAATTGAAGTGAAATAAATGTCTGTCAAGGGTTCTCTCAGCCAGCTCTATGCCCTTGAACAGACATCCTGTCAAATGCCTGATACACAAATAAAGAAAACTCTGGTGTACTAGTTTACTGTTAAAATGTTTTCATGTGAAATACTTTTTTTTTCCCCCCCTTCATTTAATGGCCTAACGACAGTTGGTGGAAGAATGCTGTAATCTCTAATATTTATATACAATTTCTCTCCTGTTAAGGTTACATATATCAGAATAAAGAACATATAGTACTGGCCAAAAAAAGTTTTTATATGCAAGTATGTAAGTATGCACAAAAACCCCAACAACTGATCATTACATGTATTTCTATTACCCAATAAAATCTCTTGCACTCCAATACCATAAACTGAGCTCTGCAGAAGACATTAAAGTGCATAGTCAAAAACACAGAGATATAGAAGCACTTACATTTGCACTGTGATCACTTCCACTAACACAGATGACATCTTGTTTTTGAATTGTTAATACCTCTTTTGTAAGCTTCAGTCGGATGTCATAAGCATTTTCGGATACTTCATCATACAACAATGCAACACCAGTTTTAGTCTGTGAAAGCAAAGCACAGAAACCAAAATTTAAGAATATGAACATTTCATAATGATAAATAGCATCTACCCCATTCAATACATGATGCATATAAATGAGCATTGCTTACAGAATTGCATTACAGTGGAAAATTGGTTTGCTTTCCAGTCTTCAAATGGATTAGACACAAAAAGGCTCTTCTGTATTGTAAAATAGGAGCTAAATGGTCTTTGAAACAGACATTAATATGTTAAAAAAGGAAAAAAAAAAAAAAAATTCTTCATTTTACTGTTCCACAAAGGAGTATTGCCATTCAATGATATCCTATTTGTTTTTAATTGTACAGCTTATTGTGAAACTGTATTAGCAGCAGATAGTTATATCTAAATGTATGTAAACACGTTTTCCAGTTTCAGCAAGAAGTGGGGAAGTGCAATGTTGTTCCTGTACCCTTCATAAAGGTTTCCTTTAAGATATAGAGTAAGATATACAGTTCTATTACAGTAGAAAACTGTTTTCACATTGTAAAACATACAAATAAATACAGGTGTTACAGAATTTCTATTTGTTTAGGTCAGGACAGACATACATTTCTGAAGTTACATCATCACTGGACTAATAACTAGTAAACTCTATAGGATAGTCAAGTATTTTGGTATAAACAATGTTTTCTCCATGAGTAGTAGGAAAGAAATTCTATTTTAACTTTTGGTTTATTTACTTACACACAAATTTTCCTCTAATATTCAGTCAGATATTTCCTTAAACAAAAAACGTGGAATTAGGACTGCTTATAGCTATTTGTTAAAATAAACAGACTAATGCAATTTCAGGGCTTTACAGTCATTGAACAGAAGAGAAAAAGCAAAACACCTGTTCTGAAACGGATGGCCATATTTAAAATTAATGTTTGTTTATTAATTTATAATGTATTTAACAGCATCATCACAAGATCACTTTTTTCTATGCAAGTGAAGAATAATCAAACATAATTTAAGGTTTAGCTGACCATTTGTTTCTAAAAGATGATTTAAAATCAAGTTGTTCATCTATGTTTTGTTGAACAGTAGAGTGTGTAAAGAACAGAGTAATGGAATTAAAGAAGAAACACGCCCTGTGCACTGAATGAATGCTTGAGAGATTTCAAAATAAAATAAAACAAAACACAGAACATTATCTTCATAATAATATTTGCATTTCAACAAAATTAGGGAGAAAGGTCTGTGGTAATCATCAATAAAACCTTTTGGACTTTAGAGGCAGGATCAGTTTAAGCTTAAGGCACTTAAACTCAGATGTGGTATAGCTCTGCGCAGCAACCGAATATCAAAGCCTCCCTTACAGCAGGAATGGAAAATGCAGCCTGGAGAGCAATTCAGTTCACCCTGAACTACATCCACAGCAGTTGCTGAATTGCTCATGAGGTTCTGCTCTTCCTGGGCTCAAGGCAGTTGTCCCCATGTAGGCCACTGCTGCCACTGAAGACACTTCAGGGTATCTAAGACCTCCACACATGTAAGGCTGACATGGGCTTTTTAGGACACCCAGATCCTTCTCTAGCTGGAGGCGAGAACAGATTTCCATGATTATAACAGGATATAGACACTGGCCATGCCAGCAGACATCCATGTGTAGGTATCTTCAGCTTTAAATGGATCTCACCAAAGGTTTACAGTGTAGAAATCCACATCTAGGACAGCTGTTTAGGTTCTGTCAAGCCAGTGGTGAGCAACAGAGACCTGTGAAGCATGATTTACATGATCTCTTTTATACATCCATCTAGAAGGGAACAAATTACATCCTAGCTCTCTACTTTGACTTAAAAAGTAAATATAAATAACAACTCAGACACAAGTATCTTAATTCTGGGCAGGTAAATTCTGTCCTTAGTGTTTGCTGGGAATGCCTAAATGAAATAAGGTTCAGTGACGGTGTAAAGCCTTAATCCTTCTCATTTGTTTGGAAACCAGTATTTCTTCATTTTCCCAAGGTTTTAAAATTTTTTACATTTCCAGCATGTGTGGATGTTTTATCAATACAATTGTGAATGACAACATATGAAAACTGTGCCAACACCATCCGCTTAAAAGCCATGCTGCGTGACAACAAGTATTTTCAAACAGTAGAACTGCCTTGAAAAACCACCCTCCCTGCATTTTTCTGCTCTTCAGAGGTTGTGCATCGCTATCCCACCCGGACTGGCAACTGTTGTTAGTTTTGCTGACATGCCAGAGCATGCTTTACAGAAACACTGAAAGAACAGAGCTCTAGAGAGCTCTTTATACAGCCTAAACCCAGGACATTTCTCTGGCTAGTAATCGTTACATATGTTTAGAAGTAACACGATTAAAAAACCCCTGAACTTTCATTTGTAACAAACAGTCACGTAATGAATGAAATACGTTGAGTGACCGATTAAATAGCTTAGCATTTTCCATCACACTACTTAAACTGAAAGTCTCACTGAAACTCATCTATTCCTATTAAAATCCAATACCTACCTCACACTCCATCTAACTTCTGATGTGATCTAAGATGACGTGTAGCAATACCTTATTTGCTTTCAGAATCAGTAACATTAATCTAGATTTCTCTCAGCCTTTCAAGTAGGCTTTTTTTAGGCCACTATAAATGGCTGTGAATCAGTTCAGCACATTCCCTTGTTCTCTCTTTGCATTGAAGAGATGGCATACGTAACTCCAGCAGGCAAACGCCAGTCCAGACCAACTCCTTCTTCAAACAAGGATCTTTTAATGGGAACTTAGTCTTTGCATGTACATGTATATCCAGCATTTTAACTAGGCTATGTCCGCCCTGATTTTTCATTTAAAAACTGTCTATACAGTATCTGTTCTAATAACTATTATCAGAAAATGAGGACTGAAAAGTAGAAATAACTCCCCAAAATGATGTAGTAACGTTAGAGATCATATACCAAATTGGCATGTGTTTTGTAATAAAAACCATGCAGAAAGTACATAGGGAGTTATCTCAATAGGATTTAAGTGCTTACAATGAGATGTAGGGGAATATAAATTTAAACTCACTTGGGCAGATGAGGAAATTAAATGTTGATTTTTGTGTCTCTGACAGTTTTCTAGATTCTGGCCTCAGGAGAAGGGGTGTGCTGTGTGCCTGTGCACGTCCACGTAAGTGGTGGGAGGAAAAGAAAAGGAGATCGGTAGCACAAGCATCACAGCAGCTGTGACTTTTAAGAAAGCTTAGTCATTGCTCAGGTTTTGAAAGAAAAAAACCCACTGAAACCTACTTTCTCAAGCAAGCTCAGAAACTGTCAATACCACAGAGAAGAAAACATCACTCTCTAGAGGGAGCTAGAATTGCAGATGAATCCTTTTATCAGTTTTATTGTTGACTACTTAAGGCAGGTCCCCAGCCAGTGTACTTGCTTTACAGTGCTCCCCATTCAGCATAACGTTTTGAGACCCTATTCAAAATACCGTAACTCTTTTAACGCACTGTATCTGCAGCCTAAAGCTCACAGCTGCAAATTCTGTTTCAAAGTAGGCATCTCTAAGCCAAACTTCAGTCTTGCTGGCATAAAATACTTGTCTTCACTGCTGTAAGCTTTATTTTGAAAAAGCTTGCAAAAAACCGAGGCAGAGTTTAAAAGAGTTGTTGAGATATACTAGGTTTTCTTCAGAAACTATTTACTTGTTTATGTCCATTTGTTTCTGAAATGAGTTAGAGCAATATTTGTCAGGCTTTTCATGCTAGTAACGGAGGAGAGGCAGCAAATGTTCAAGGCTCTTACACAGATGACCGGAAAATTCAGATGAGATTCTTAATATAATCATATAATATATTTGTATGCATTCAGAGCAGATGTCAGAGTACATGCAGTCCAGAGCTACATTTTGATTTAAACTGTGAAGTTCTGTTAATTCCCTCTGCTTATCTGTGTTTTAGCAATTGTGATCACTACTGTTGCCAACTAAATGGTGTATTAGTGTCTTAAACCCTTATAAAAATGGATCATCTGGAGTTTTCCCTACTTCAAAGAATTCTTTGCATTGAGTTACATTGGTCCTCCAGCAGAAATCACAGCTTGCTGATCTTCATCCTTAATAAATATATCCATAGCTGCAGTGGCATGGCAGTTCAACTTTTAACCGCTAAAATGCATTTATAAATGACCTTTCTTCATTGTAAATAAAATTCTTCTAGTACTGTATTTTAACTTTTTTTCCCAACTAATATTGCATATTAGATTTCCACACAAATATTTTATCAGCAATATTTACACCCCAGAGGTCTAGTGATCAAATTCTCTACTCCAATTTAAATTTTTTTTTCAGGAAAACAACCGTGTCAAAATTCCATACCTGTGGTATACTGATGGTTGGAACACCTGCTGAAGACTCAGGAGAATTGGAGCCACTGATTTTTATCCCATATCACTTCAGATTAGGCAGAAAGATAACTTCAGGCAGTCCCACACAGCCAGTGCTCAGGCAGCTGTTACAGCAGGCTCAAATTTACTCTCTCTCTCATAACTGGTTTGATATGTTTTCTACACCACATCTACTATTGTAATGTCAAAGACATTTTCTCAGAAAAGGGCAGAATTCAAAGTTAAAATCGCCTTGAGTAATATAAAAAATATTTTAAAAATGGGATGAAGTGTAACAGAAAAAAATGTGCAAGGTGCTACACTCTAGGAAGAACAGTCAGTTGCATGGTAGAAGAAAACTTTTCTTCACCATTTCTAAAGGGAAGAAAACAGGTAGGTAGCAGTGAGGATTGACAGCAAAATATTGGCATCAATATCTTGTTGCAATAAAGGCAAACAGATATTTTGACTGCTCTCCTTTGGGTTCTTTTGCACAGATTAGCTTTTTCTCAATCTCACAAGACAATGCCCAAAAGTAAACACAGTTCTTCAGCTGGGTAGTTGGGTTCCTTAAACACTGCTGAATGTGAAGGAGGAATAATTTAATTCCCATTAAGTAATCCATCACCACTGTTGCATTTAATACATCCCACTATATTGTCTCCTTTTATACAGTGTTATGTCAGCGTTGATTCATGGCTACACTACAGAGAAGAGGTAATGAACTGAAAAGGGTCATGAGAAAAACAAAAAAATTGAAAGTGATCAGAGACCTGGAAAATAGGACCTACAATTCTGCATGAATTCTGGTTGTTAAATTTAAAGACAGAATACAAGAGGACATAATGACAGTTTTAAGTACTCTGAAATCTATTGCAAAGAGAAATGAAATAATCAGATAAGAAAATAATTCAGAAATCTCCTCCTTTTGACATATTCCAGCTACAAGGAAACTGAAGTCCTTGAAGAGATTGCTGGGATAGATTATGGACACCCATTGCTAATGGATTCTAAAAGAAAACTGAACAAACATCTGCCCAAATGGTACAGGTACTAATCCTTTCACAGGGCAAAATCCTAGAAAAGGCAGTTTCTTTCAAATCTATTTGTCTCTGATGTTGATATTCAGAATTACGAGTGGTGTGGTTGACACACCTGAGGGAAGGGATGCCATCCAGAGGGACCTGGACAAGCTCAAGGAATGGGCCCATGTGAACCTCATGAGGTTCAACAAGGCCAAGTGCAGGGTCCTGCACCTGGGTTGGGGTAACACCCAGCATATCAGTACAGGCTGGGGATGAAGGGATTGAGAGCAGCCCTGCCAAGAAGGAGTTGGGGGTACCGGTGGATGAAAAACCAGACAGGAGCCGGCAATGTGTGCTCACATCCCAGGCGGCCATCAGTATCCTGGGCTGCATCCAAAGCAGCGTGGCCAGCAGGCCAAGGGAGGTGATTCTGCCCCTCTACTCTGCTCTGGTGAGACCCCACCTGCAGTCCTGCATTCAGCTCTGGAGCTCTCAGCACAGGAAAGAGACGGACGTGTTGGAGAGGGTCCAAGGGAGGGCCACAAAGATGACCAGAAGCATAGAACACCTCTCCTGTGAGGACAGGCTGAGAGAGTTGGGGCTGTTCAGCCTGGAGAAGAGAAGGCTCAAGGGACACCTTCTTGCAGCCTTCCAGTACTTCAAGGGGGCTTCTAAGAAAGATGGGGACAGACTTTTTAGCAGGGCCTGTTGCAATAGGTCAAGGGGTGATGGTTTTAAACTAAAAGAGAGTAGATTTAGACTAGACATAAAGAAGAAATTTTTCACCATGAGAGTGGTGAAACACCGGCCCAGGTTGCCCAGAGAGGTGGTAGATGCCCCATCCCTGGAAACATTCCAGGTCAGGTTGGACAGGGTTCTAAGCAACCTGATCTAGTTGCAGATGTCCCTGATCATTGCAGGGGGGTTGGACTAGTTGACCTTTAAAGATCCATTCCTACCGAAAGATTCTGTGATTCTCGCATATAACTGAACCTCTGCATCCAGGAGAAAGCCTGCTGGCTTTAGAAGGACATCTGCACTGATCAACTTGCAACTGCCATAGGAGAGATGAAAAATAACTATTAATACCTGAAGAAGTTTATCATTTTAGGACCCTTAACAATGGATAAGTGACATTTAGAATATAATTTTTTACTAATCATAACTTTCATAACACTTAATCTGAAGGAGGACTGTACCCTAAAAAGAACTGTATCTTTGTCTTTCATTACAAGAAGATAATTCCAGGCTTAGGGGACCTTGACTGGGAACACAAATACAGGCTTTTCAGTGGACCAACATGGACAGCAGATATGTAGTAAGAGCAGTAACACAGCTGTGGAACGCAGAAAATTAATGATTCCATTAGCACTGAAAGCACACAAAGAACTGTTCAGTAAAACTAAAAGCAGATACAAGACAGAGATTAATTATAACTTTCTGAAATTAGTTATACAGTGCTCCCTTATACAGTATGTTTTTCCTGTAAGTAGACATGGAGTTGTCCTTTTCCTCAGCTTTAGCACACTACGGCTTTACACCTACTGACACTGTTTCACAACTGCTGAGACAAAAATACTTAACTTTAATACTCTTTCCTTTAAGAAATTCTGACTGTAATGATAATGAAGCCCTTAGACTATTTGGATAGGTTACAGTTCTTAGTACTAGGCGGGTGAGGGGTTCTAGAAACAAAACAGAAGAACCATCTGAAAAAAATGCTATGGAGGACAAAATGGTGTGGATTTCTCCATATCTCAGAGTAGTTCAAGATGCCTGTAGATCAGGAGAGAAAACATCATTTTACCATCACAGGTAGGAAGGGACCTTGAGAGGTTTGAAGCCCAACCTCAAAGCAAGGCAACTAAGTAATCAGGCCAGGCTGAAAGCCTCTAAGATGGAGACTGCTCAGCCTTGTTGGGCAACCAGCTCCACTATTGTCCATCCATCCATCTAGACTGAGGCTGTAGCAATAGTGTAGCAACTAACAGGTATACTAATTTCCTTGTGTCAAAATAATAATAAAACCGATAATAATAATGTTAATTAAAACAATTTTTTGTTTGTTTTGACAGATAATAATAATAAACATGATAATTAACACACATAATAAAGATGGTAATTAACTAAGAAAAAGTTCAGGAAAAAAACACTATGACTGCTTATAGTCACACACTCACTACAGGTAAAAATGTCAGAAGATGATACAGAAAGTATCTGGATGAGATCAGTGCTTTGGATTGGACACTTTTCTACTCTAAAGTACTACTGCCCACCAACATCAGTATCATGACCATCCAGCTTCAAGGTCCAGAAGGATGTGGCAATGCCATTACATCCATTAGGTCCAGCAGTGCTGCCATTATATCCATCAGGCCCACCAGTTCTGCTTCCCCTATCTCAGAACCCAAGGGCGAGGACTATGACAAACACACCTACAATCCTGGCAGGGGCCACAAACCCCATTTCACTCCCTCCACGTGCACGCAGACACGCATTCCACCACCAGCTGCTTCCTCCTCCCTTCCCAACAAGGAGAAGAACTGCAGTGGGGACTCAAGCACCAATATCTCACTGCACCATTGGAGCTGATGAAACTTGTGACTGCCCCGGCAGTCCAGCCCTTCAGCTTTTGTCTGTGTGTGAAAGGAAATATTTTAAAGTAGTCTAAAGGGAAATATTTCTAATTAAAGCAAAAACCAAGTTAAGTCTGAATTTCATTCCAGTTGGAAAGCAACTGCCAATGTTAATTTTTAACAGTGGATTATTTTCAATATTGCAAAAATCAACAAAAACCTCTTTTAATCTAGAATAATATAGAACCAAACTGACTTAATAGCTACCTAATTTTTAAGATGTATTTAGAACATATGCATCTTCTTTCAGCTCCTACTTAAAACAAGCAAACACTCTAGCCAAACTCACCAAAAATTAAGCAAAAAAACCCAATTGCTTTGTAGCTTCAATGAGTAAGCAGCTAGTAAGAGTACTTATCCTTGTCTTACTATTTTTAAATTCTCTTGAGCATTTCAAGAATGACATTAGATTGTGCTTTTTTATTAGCGTTGTAATCCCATTTCATAGTTTCTTAGTACCCACAATCACTGTTCTCAGTTAGTCAAAAAGATCACAAATTCCTGATAACCTATTTTAAAGAGGTGATTCACATTCATAACAAAGCCAGTGGAATATATCTGATGGACATCAGTGATTCCAGGGGAGGTCAATTAAGACTAAAGATACTGAATTATAATATATGGTATGTTTTCAATGCAATATATGATAAGAATCAGCATCAGAAATAAAGTTGGTCAAGAATAGGTATTGAAGAAACATTTGAGTGTATTTTTCCCAAAAGACCAGATTATATCTGGAATACGCACCTTGGAAACTACTGTTTTCATAAAGATTGTTCTTACTTCTTTTTAAATGTCTGCACTTATTAATGACAATATTATCGAATGACATTGCGCTACATACAATTATAAAGTTATATTAGCATTATGAGTTTTTAGAGGATTTTAACTGCAGCGTGATAATATCACTTTCTAGCAATTCAGAACAGACTGTTTCCTAAATATTTAAGTAGCATATAGAAATCTACAAGAAAAAATGTTAACTCAAGGTTAACAGAAGTTTGAAAAGATGCCCTCAAAATGCAAAATATATTTTGTTGCTTACATCACAGCCTGTCTACCAAAAGATCTTTTAAAAATAACTTCAGGGACAGATTGTTGGGATTTTCTGTTAATGACATTAGCCTTGCAAGAAAAGTGATTAACAGCTGGCTCTCAATCTGTGTGATCTTAATCATTAGAAAGTAAGCAGTAATGTCTTGTTTAATTACTGCAAGCACAGTGTGTCATGAGCTAATTAGATATGATTGATTATTGTCATCCTCATGCACCTCTCAAAACATCAGACACAAATATTTGAATCCTGTAATGCATGTTTGGAAAATGAACTTTCAGAATGTCACGTTGAATAAAAATTGCCTGCTTAAAAATTCTAATCAATGCTAAATAATAGTGCCACATAGTTGAATATGTTAAAATATAGACTCTATCCCGGAAAAGAGCCAAGGCACAAACTATTAGGAAAATTGCCTAGTTTTATTTTGATTTAGATAGTATCTTTAAGTAAATTGCTTGCTTATTACTACATCTCATTTTTCAGGCAACTGGACAGTAGCACAGACTGAAATAGCCTAAGAATATAAAGATGCTTCTATGCTTACAGAAGGTTCATGCCAGTTAAAGAAGAAAGCATAAATTTCACACTTCAGACTAAAGCACTTAGCAACAGACGAAAAAGACCACAAGAACATTCTTGTTGGAGATTATTTAAGAAATAGCTAAGAGGCTCTCAGAAAATTAATGTGATCATTTCTATTACTGGTACCATGCAGCTTACCCTGGTAGGACTTCAGCTGATTAATAAATGTTCCTCTTGATATATCAAAAGCTAAATGAAGAACTGGGAGTATAGTTAAAAGTGACTGACTCATTTTCTTAATCTCGTATAACCAAGTATGGCCAGTATAAATGTATCATACTTTTTGAAATGGAATAGCAAGTCTTGATTCATCCCACTTTTGCTATCCTTCCCCTTTACACTGATACAGCTCCACCACATTCATTCTTCTTAAAATTTTTGCATAATTTTTTTTTCTATTCTATTAAACTGTGTTGTGGTGTTCTGCCAAAACCAACTAAGCAAAGCCATATCTACCTGCTGAATTTCTGAATAAGGTACATGTAAATATTTCTAGATTCTTTCTAAATGTAAAGTGGCAAAATTAAATTCTATGGTTTCATCACCCTAACGAGAATTCAGCAATGGGAAAGAAATCCATATCACCATTATGGTAAGAACTTCTCATATTTTATTGGCTTCTAGTGCTACTGGACATAGCAAGATTCAGGCAAAGATTAATCACAGGAGTACAACAGGATTTAAAATAGAGTTCCTAAGCATTAAAGTAAGTCCAGGAAAAAAAAAAGAAAAGAAAAAAAAATCCCAAATCCCACAACTTTTACTGTAGTTATTGTTTTTAGAAGCCAGTTGCTCAGATAAACCCAGAGGCTGAAGTAAAAATCCTTTTAGTCATGCATTTGGCTGCTAGCTTGGAAAGAAACGAGACAGTCCAATTTCATGCTTTATCCAAAGACATAATGCACGTTTAAGTCTAACCTCTGTTAAACCTTCTTCTTCTAGTCTTGGCTGCAATTCTCAAATGTAATTGTCATGATCAATAACTTTGTAATACTTTACTTTCTGTATTTAACAAACAGAACACTCCTGAAGTACATCAAACTGGTTGAAACACTGAGTATGGGAGATAAGTCATCAATAAGAAAATAACCATTTTAATTACTGAAATTAATAAAGAAAACCAGAATTTGGAGACATTATTGAGGAGAAAAGCATAACCTACATAACAAGATGAAAAATAAAACTGGATTGAATTTATGAGACTCTACAAAAAGTAGCGGAATTGGCAGATAATGGCCAAGTAAGACAGAAGCCAAGAAGGACGATGGTAAGTTTCTAAGAACTTACATGTTAGATAGCAATCTCATATTCAAAAGCACAAATCAGAGCAGCATTTACACAGCCATTATTAAAAAGTGGAGAAGAATATCATTTATAAATTGATTGCATGTCATGCCATGAAAAAAGATAAAACCATCTGTTTACACCTAAATTTCACAGAATCACAGAATCACTAAGGTTGGAAAGGACCTTCAAGATCATCAAATCCAACCGTTAACCCAACGCCACCATGTCGCCTAAACTATGTCCTGAAGCGCCACA
>NW_010541420.1:0-242 GCF_000687285.1 Phaethon lepturus
CGTCCAGGTCATACAATCGTCCTCTGTTTTGATGACGATCAGGATATCATCCACATATTGTAACAGTTTCCCTTTTTCAGATGGGATTTCCCAAGATTCCAAGTCTTTTGCGAGCTGGTTGCCAAACATGGTAGGACTGTTTTTAAATCCTTGTGGCAACACCATCCAAGTGAGCTGAGTTTTGCGACCAGTTTTGGGGTTTTCCCATTCGAATGCAAATAATTTTTGGCTGGCTTCGGGGA
>NW_010541420.1:338-1202 GCF_000687285.1 Phaethon lepturus
ATTTTATTTACAGCCCGTAGATCCTGGACCACGCGGTATGACCCGTCAGGCTTACGGACAGGTAATATAGGTGTGTTAAAATCAGACTCGCATTCTTTTAATAATCCTAGTTGTAAAAATTTTTCAATGACTGGTCGGATCCCTTCCCTATCTTCCTTCCTCAAGGGGTACTGTTTAACCCTTACGGGTTGCCGACCTTCTTTGAGTTTAACTTCAATGTGTGGGGCATTCTTTGCCCTTCCAGGTACATCAGTAGCCCATACCCCAGGATATACTTGATTTAGGATCTTTTCACTAATCTCTCCTTCTCCAGGAAGACTGGTTAGGAATAGGCTCAGTACTTGAATATAATCGTGGTCTTTTACCTCCAAAATAATGTCTCCCAAAAAGACATTTTACATTTAAAAAAAAATGTAATTTTTACACCCAATTGTTCTAACAAATCTCTTCCCAAAAGGGCCTTTGGGGAGTTAGGCATATATAGGAATTTATGGATCCCCCATTGTTTTCCAAATTTATACTTCAAAGGTTTGCAAAAATATGCCTTTTCACTTTAGCCAGTCGCCCCTTTTACCATGATGTAATCATTCCCCAGGGGTATCAAGGCTTGATTCAAAACCGAGTAGGTTGCCCCTGTATCAACTAAGAACTCCACTTCCTGTTGTTTTTTTTTTCCTAGCCTCATTATAACCAGCGGATCCGCTAGGGTAGATTCCCCGGGTCCCCGTCAATCTTCTTTTACATGGGCTACCATCTTCCCAATCCGGTAGCCCCGTCTCTTTTCCTTGTTTGGACATTCTCTTTTCCAATGACCAAATTTCCTGCATAGTGCACATTGGTCTTTGCCTAACTGAGATGGTTCTC
>NW_010541421.1:0-8596 GCF_000687285.1 Phaethon lepturus
TTGTCCTGCACATGCCCTGTGAGCAACCTCAGGACGACCCGCTTCATGATCTTCCCCGGTACCACGGTCAGGCTGACAGGCCTGTAGTTCCCAGGATCTTCCTTCCAGCCTTTCTTGTAGATGGGAATATGAAACACTGGATAGGAAAAGTAGACATCAACTTTGTCCTGGAAGTGAAATCTCATGTTCTTTCAAGAAATTACATAAGAGAGGTGTAGGGAGAAGGGAGAGGAGAGGAGAGGAGAGGAGCGGAGCTCACTAACTGTCCAGGTATCACTACTTCTTTCAGACCTTGTAGGATCTGAATTTCAGTAGTCAACAGCAAGGAAAGAAAGACCAACTGAAATAGGTAAATAAAAATATTTAGATATTCTTTTGAGGAGAGGAGAGGAGAGGAGAGGAGAGGAGAGGAGAGGAGAATACAACTGCAGCCAAACTTACATACCTAACATTAATTCATGAGGCTAAGGGGCATTAGATGCTGTTCTTTCAAATGAAAAATATGAAGGAAATTCGAAACAAGAAAAAAAGCCTGCTAAATCATACCATGAGCAGAGTGCCTGGACCCACACTGAATGAACTCAAAATGTAACATTGGCCGCAGGCAGTACTGATGCCCATTGTGAATCAAGCCAGTCTGTTCCTGTATAGAGATCAGTATACCTGGAAATGTTGCTTTTGTCCCTGCCATTCAGAAATTTTTCTTCAGGTAATAAGGAAGAAAATCCTCTCTATATTCCAACAATATGAAGAAAGCCTCAAGGCCAAAATGTCGTCTTCAGCTTTTTTAAATTTTCTCTGAGCACTTCAGGAAAAAAAAGGATTTTGATCTGTAGCCAGGTCATCTGACATGGTGCAGTAGCACTGAAGCTGGTACTAGGGGTGTTCAGTCAATGTTGGGCACAGGGTCAGGAGTTCAAAAAGATACTGATACTAGTGGATGCAAAGGCAGATGGATGGAATATATTTGTGTATGTATATATTTATATACATTTATATACACATCCATACATGTATATGCATATATAGTGTTTTAAAAATAAACAGCCCAGCAATACTTATTGAAATTACTTACTTATTGGAAGGAAAAAAAGAATGTGATTCCAAAATATGGATGAATATGAAAAATACATGGAATTCTTTCTATATGGAGTAGACTGACCCAGAGGTCTAGTGCAAGGAACCTTCTCTTGGTAATCACCAGGAGCTGAACTGAATTTCTCTAGTGCACAGATCATGGTACACCAGATTTTGAGACAGATTCTCTAGAGATTGTAAGTACAGATTTTATAACCTGTAATGGACAATAACTCTGTATTTATTATTTAATGTTAGGTATCATTTTCCTTTAAAAAGGGAGAAAGTCAATGTGGTGCAGCTCCCTCAAAAGACAGAGATTTGTCCTCTCCTGGAAGAAATTGAATAAACTTAGAGAGAAGAGATAGATTTTGAGACAGAAAGAGTTAATGCAAGGAGCTGGAAGTTTGTAGCAAAAAGAGAAATTGCTGAGGAGAACAGATAGCAGCCAGGAAGATCCCAGAAGTGACAGCAGGGACTTTCTGCAGACTAGTGGAAACTGAAGTATTTGTTGCAGTTTGGTATTAATGAAGTACTTTTAAAATTTTGTATTCTGTCTTGTCTTTTGGATCTTCTTTTTCTATGTAAATTTAGTCCTTACTTATGCCATTGGATCTTCTTGGGGATTTCACTATGAGGAAGAAGTCAAGACAGATTCATCCCACAGTTCCAGCTGACCTCAGTTTAGTCAGCCCATTCCTTAAGGATTTTTATGGACCTGTGATTGCCAAAAAACCTTTCAAGTTTTCTTTTCTCATCTTTCTAACGATGTTCTTGTGTCAAGAACCAGCAGTATCTTTGCCCTATCCCTGTTCTTGCCCTGCTTAATATAATAGTATGTATATAGTATAATATAAAGAAAGCCTCAGAAATATTCAGGAATGGCAATTACTTTGAGTACTTGAAAGCAGGGAAGCAAAGATACTTGCAGTAAGGCCATGATGTGCCCATTCATGTTTATATAAAAAAAAACCTGTCTGTGGTGAAAGGATTCACTCTGTTTTGGGTCAAAGTATCTGGTATTCCAGAATGGCAAATGACTTGCAGAACAGCTAACAAAAATATTAAAACATTGCATTCTTGAGGCAATATTTTACTTACACTTACCATTGCTCAAGAAATCTAGTACACAATTTTGCATAAGAATATGATATCTTTTAATCCTAGAACTTAAAAATCTGAAAAATCAAATGTGGGCCATTAGATCGGAACAGAGGACATGAATATTATAATAACACAATATTAATTTTTTTTTCCAACCATGGGTATTTTAATTTTTACTTTAAATCTTAACACCCATTGACTGAAGAAAAAATATCTTCACTATTTTTTCCCAGTTTAGCAAATGATTACAGAAGGTCAGGATTAAAAGGACAAAAGGGAATACAGGTCTTTCAGGACAGTCTGTTCTCTGCCCCATCGGACAAAATGTTAACATAATGAAATTAAATTATTTTCCTTTCCAAAATTATTGGCACTGGCTATAAAAATATAACACTTTGAAGTGGACTTTGAGGGTTTAATTATTACATTGCTTTTTACAAGAAGTAATAGCATAACAGTCTTGCTCTAGGGATTAGGGTAGAGCTGAAGGTGAGAAAGGAAGAATGTTAGAACTTGCAGTTTTCTAATGCTTTATGCTTTTTATTTATTTCATGTTTAAATCTGTGGCTTCCTGCCACACAGAAAAAGAAATGCAGTAGTTATCAGTAGCTCAAGGGCTATCAGAGTGCACACTCTTACAGGGCAGTCAAAGTGACAAGAAAATGGTAACCTGCCAGAGGGTGAAAAGAATGGAAGGAAACAGTAAGAAGATAGTGAACCAAAGAACATATGGGAGGAGAAAAAATAGTAGAAGGTTTAAAATAAATTTAACACAGTGATGAAGACAAGAGGTTAAATAGTGAGTTCACTACCAAAAACTGATTAGAAACTAAGAGATTTTGTGCTATCCAAAACATTTGGGAAGGGATCCACATTTGGAAATGGATAGCCCGCTGAACCAATGGTATTTTAGAGGATCAGGCAGCTATAGTGTAGAGAGCCAAACATGAAAAGCAAGATCAGAAGAAAGAATGTGAGGCATCAGTGGTTCCTAGAACCAGTTCTACTACACATGGAGAGTAGGGAGTTGCCTAGGGCAGCCAAATATAAAGAGCGGCAAATTGTTTTGTGACCATTTATTGTGCCAGTGGAGGTTCACCTGCGTGAACATTTTCCAGACTGCCTGCAAGAGCAAAAACTGTAAAGCAAGTGCCACTAGTTTCAGCCAGATATCATCAATAAAAAGCAGTGATTAATTTTTCTTAAATGAGGGGAAAAATGCTGAAATGATTCATCAAAACTAGAAATGAGAGTCATGGGAATTATTCTTAAAAGTCAATTTTCATATTTTACAACTGTAATTCCCATTGTGTGTGCACATGTGTGTGCGTGCATGTCTCTGTTTTTGGTTTGTGTGGTTGTTTGGGTTTTTTTTATCAAAAGCTGTTCTGATGCCAGATCCTATTGCTTCTAGAAAGGCTCACGCTTGTCTGAGTCTTCTGTTCTCTCATAAGTGCAGTCATCCTCAATACTTAGGGATCTTTTAGCAACCTTGGAGTCAGATCAATCCAGGCTGAATTAAAGCATTTAGCTTTTTGCATCACACTACAAAGTGTAAAAAAAAAAAAAAAAAAGTCTGGCTGTTTCCAAATGTGTCCCCTTTGTAATTTTTATACGCAGCTATTATGTCCAGAAAGGTTTTGGTTTTGGTTTCTATTTTTTTCCTGCGTAACATAATCCATATTTTCATACCTGTATGTGGGAAAGTGCCCTTTATGTTTGAAAATGAGTTTCTGGTTTTCTGTTTTCATTTTTGTTACTGTATTATTTTATTTTCTCCCAAGTTCAATATAAGGGCTTTTGCATTATTTTAGATCATAGACAAAATTTTTTGCTTTCTGAAATAGACTAATTTGTTGAAGATCATTACAATAATTTTAAGTTGCAACCTCATAAATTATAGAAAAAACTCAATACTAAATTTTTTGTTTGTCTCATACTTATACTTTAACAGAAGCAAACTAACCAGGAATACACAAAGGCATCTGCTATGACATTTGTTTGACAAATGACAGCTACATAGATCATGTTCATCAAATGGTTTTTCCTCACTAAACCTTTGAGTTTTTTATGAATTATTACAACTCTAAGTCACATCTGCTTTCCTGTCCAATTCTATGGTTTACACAAGTTAAGTAAACATGAAAGACAATCACTTAAAAAGAAATCACAAAACATTATTTTGAGAAAGAAATTGGAAGCAACAGCATCTTATCTTTCATCAGAATTGTCAGTTTGATGCACAAAGAGAAAGAAAATGCCTCAGTGCTGAAATAATAACCTTAAAAATTATTTCTTTGAACTGTGAGTACTGCCTTCCTCAAACAGTCTTTTGGTACCACGCTGGAAAGAAAAAGAAAAGAAGATAAATAATGCCTGAATACTTAACTAAAGTATGTTGAGCATTCACAACGTAAATAAATACACAAAATGTTACCTCTTTTCTGATGCTGTACATTTTAGTTCTCTTCAGAAAAAGAGCAGCTCTTTCTCTCTTTCTTTACAGAAGATTGATATTCAACAAAAATTGCAAAGATAAAACAATAAAAGATTGATAGGATAAAGATTTATGTAAAATTTAAATAAAGAAATCAATTAAGGGCAGGAAGAGAAGTATAGTGACTGGATAATTGATGGGAAGAATTGGTAAGATATACACTTTATATAGAGAACAGTAATGTATAAAAGCAATAACTGAGAGTAAACAAAGAACATTAAGTGCAAACACCAGAAAATCATCATACTGTATGGAAAGAACATAGTGGGGTTTTTTTCCCACTGTGTGTTTTTGTCTGGCTAGAATGCTGGGTGTTGAAGCAACTTTCATGCAGAGAATGTTTTCTAAATTATGTCATTTTTGTATGCATTGAAGTGCATAATCTATTAATATTTGTTGTCATGACAAGAGAGAAATTTTTTCTTTTTTTCTCCTCCATTCATCACATCTACTGTGATATCATTGTGTTTCATTACATAAGAAGAAGGGATTTCTCAGAGTAAGGGAAAGCATCTGAAACCTATCTTTCATGGTATAAATAAGTCTAACTGCTTTACACATTTTTATGAGAGATCAATTAATTTTAATACAATTTTTTCCCCTCCTCTTTTGAGATCTTGACCGTTGGCAAATATGTGTCAGCGATCGATTAAAGTTCATTTCTAGTTCATTTCAGTTTGACCTATTCAAAGAAGAGCTTTTAATCAGAAATTATATCAGTGATCCTATTTCAGGTGCTGTAAACAAGACTTAGGAGCTTGTAACATCCTGGAGACTGGTCTGAATAGTGCTGGGTTCTGAAAAAGCAATTCTGATGACGTGCAGCCTGGCCAGGGTCCCTGTGAAAGAAGTTGGAGTGATTCTGCTGACTCAATGAGCTAGAGCATTGTTGGAGATTGTAAGCTGAATTTGCAAAAGTTCTCTGCTTTGGCTGCTTTTATGTAAGCAAATGAGAATGTCTCTGTTAACATCTGTGTAACTAGGCTAATGGTCCCTGGGTGTAAATATAACCCAACAGAACATGGATCACATCAAAACCAGGAAAAATCCTGTGGAAGAAGTGTTGCCAAATGCAATATGTGATGGCTAACAAGCAAAGATACAAGCCAAAACAAGATAATTTATCTGAAACCACAAATTAATCCTTACAGATACATAAAGCTTTAAAATTCAGATATAAAATACATCCTGTCTGAAATTCACGGGTCTTGAAATGACATCAAGACATTGAAATTACATTTGAAAAAGAGAAAGTAAAAACTAAAATGAAAATCCAAACTCATCTCAAAGAACACGTATAAAGGACATAGAAACCAAAGCCACCTGTGAGATCTGCATACAAATTTGAACCCCAAATTTTCAGTTATTTTGTTCATTTGGATGACAGCAACTAGACAGAGGGCAGCATTCTGAGCAGCTGCAGGTTAGGAAAATAGTTATGACATACTTCTAATAAAATCTGTCTCCCTGGGAAGTTATCAAAACGTGACTTCAAGCAGAATGTCCGTTCTAGTAGAAAAAGGTCTAGCTAAACAGAGAGAATAATAGCTTTAAGCCACCACTGTGGCTGTTCTTTGATTATCAAGAGATGTCACACAAAACTTGAAGCAATTTTGAGTAGACAGACCCTCAGTTCTGCAGGTCAAAAGCCATATCTCTAGTTACCTAACAAACCAGAGCTGTATGTCTCAGAAAGACTGAAAGAAGGAGCTTATCACCACTCTGTGTATCTTACTGTTGTCATTTGAATTAATTTAATACCACTTTATCAGCAATTGATCTCATATGCAGTACCTAAATTCTTATATGATAATGCATTAATATTTTTGCTCTGCAAATCTGCCATTGCCCTTTCTGCTTCAATAAACTACAAGTGCAGCTCACTGTCCTCCAGCTCTTTTACACCCTGTCTCCCTCAGAAAAATTGGGTGAACCTTCATATTTAAGTTATACAAAATCAAGGTATGAAATCCATGGACAGCCTTAATTGATAATAATCTAAATGTAAGTTTTTATAGAGAGGAACTTTTTGTCTTTCAAATAAGATTGATCTCATTCTCATTTGTGTGTCTAAAAAGTCCAAAAAAGACAAATTATCAAAACTATGTGATCTTCATAACTGCTACCTGTTTCAGAGTGTTTCTGATTTACTCCAGATTAATTCTTTGGTATGTGAAAACTCAAAGGAACACGAATCTTTGTGTAGTCTCATGAAACTGCAAATATTTGCCATTAGACAAAACAGCTGAAAAAGAGACCCTCTTCTCTACAAAGAACTATTCCATGATGTTTTTGTGTTGTTAACGTACCTGTAAAAACTTCAGCAAAGAAAAAGCACTCCAGAGACATAACGACATGTTGGATTGTTTCCCTGATGAAAGCATTGTTGTCCCCAAAATTCACTTTTGCTGTTATCTAAGCAATCTGTCTCTTTACATCCTAATTTTATTTAGCAAACAAAATAGTTCACTCTCATTGTAACATCATCAACAGCATAGTTTTTTCATTAAATCTCAAAGCAGATTGTCATTAAATGCTAGCCTGATAATGACTTTTACAGAGATTTGTAAAAACCTGTGGTTTTGCTGTCTAATGTAATGGCAACATATTTTCCTTTTCCTACATGTGGGAAAGGATTTTGTTTGGTTCAGGTTTTTTGTTTGATTAAGGTTTGATCTGGTTGAGTTTGTACCCCATAAGGTCTGTATTTTGTCTGGAATAATGATGTAGTTACACACAAACCTAAGTATTAGCTGACTGCCATACAAACCATACATCTACTACAGACCCAGCCTCAATCAGTAATTGTGACACATGACTGCATAGTTTGAGTTTGAAAATCAACCAAAGTTTTATATTGAAGATTTTGTACACTTCTGTTCAAAGGCCACAACAGAAAATATAGCTAATATTCCAGGAGCCTGAGACAAAAAAGCTAACAGAAGCTCTGGGCAAAATCTTGGCCGTGAGGAGCTAACTAGCAGTAGAAACAATAGTGCTTTTCTGGTGCTTGCTTTAATTCTAGTCTTGTACGGCCACAGAAGACAACAAATCTTTCTGAATTCCTTACAGTTGTCACGAGAAAAACTTGTGCATCTCCCAGCTCTTCCAGTGAATTATTTATTAGATTTCCCTGCTAGATTTAATTGTCTTTCATTCTTTACCAACGCACTGTGACTACAAATTCAGTCAAACATTTTCCCATTTGTAAGGGTAAACACAGACACTATCCTTCTTAGCAATAAGAGTCTAATTTAGTCAAAGCTTTTAATGAAAACCTTAATCAAGATCCTGGTGAGGATAAAGAGGAATCAGGTCCACAAAAGCATCTAAGTGGATTTCAGTTACTTTAAAACTGTGTTTTTTAAAACCCCATCTCAGTTAGCTACCAAACTTTAGATACATGCAGATATCTTTGGGGCCATAAGTTTTACCTTACAGTTCTGAGGTACTTCATATTTTATCTTTTTGCCTGTTGTGAAAAAATAAATTCTACTCCAGGTTGAACTGGACTCTTGATGTCAGCTTGATCCATATTTAGAGATCTTCACAGATTAGGAGAGCACGTGCTTCTCAGAACGTGCCTGTATACACCTAGATGAGCAAACTCCTCACAAAGTGTGGGCTAGGATGCTTTGGAAGTAAGATATGTATTAGGTCATTGTCAAGGCCTTTTGACTGAATACTCTCGTCTACGTTTATGGAGGGAAAAGTAAGAGACAGCAACATCACTAGCTCTGAAAAGAGTGACTTGAATTTTTGAAAGATGTCAGTAGAGGTTGGAAAGAAGTGCCTCCTTGTATATAAAACACTAGTAGGTCAGTATTTGTGATCAGGCCAACAGTAGGTACCAGTGTGATGATAAAACTGGTTCTTTTGTATTCCTTTTTAAAAGACCTATTTTATATATATATAATA
>NW_010541422.1:0-1277 GCF_000687285.1 Phaethon lepturus
AAACTCCAGAGAACAAAAGGGAGCTACAACATCTGAGCTACAACAACTTGGGACTTTAGGTTATTGGCGGAAACATGTCCCTGGATTTTCTATAATTGCTAGGCCTCTGTATAATTTGGTTAAGAAAAATGCCCGGTGGCAGTGGACCCTTCAGCATGAGGAATCCTTGAATTTACTGATTCATGAGCTTCGCATATACCAGACTTTAGGCCCTATACACCAGACAGATCCTATACAGATTGAGTGGGGATTCAGTGAACATGGTTCCCATTGTAATTTATATCAATGGGGGCCAGAAGGCCACCCTTGGAATTCTCTTCGCATTCATTCAATGATACTGAGCAGAGATATACTGATTGGGAAAAAGGTATGTTATCACTAGTTTGGGCAATAAAAAAGGCTGAGCGGATTCACACAAACCAAGATATGATTGTCCAGGGTCCTTTCCGTCTCCTGGAATTAGTCAGGAAAGGGACTCCTCCCCCTGAGGGAATTGCCCAAAAACCCACTGTCCAGAAATGGTATTCTTACTTGGAAGGTATTAGCCAGTTAGTTACTATTACTGAAGGGCCAGTAAAAATATCTAAATTACAAAAGGATATTAATGCAGACCTTTCTATGTTAGTCAAACCTAACAAACCATCACCTATTTTAGAAGCGCCCCCTTTTATAGCTGAATCAGACCAGTCAGGAATATGGTTTACAGATGCTTCTGCAGTTCGGAAAGAACGGATTTGGCAATATACAGCGGTAGCTCTAGAGATAAAAAAAGGAAGAACCGAGATTGAGAAAGGAGAAGGTAGTGCCCAAACAGGGGAGCTACAGTCTGTGTTACTGGCTGTGAAACATGGAGCTCAAACTATATATACTGACTCTTATGCAGTGTTCAAAGGGGCAACGGAATGGATAGGACATTGGGAAACTAATGATTGGCAAGTCAATCAGGTCCCAGTGTGGAGAACAGAGGACTGGAAGCAGCTATTGGAAGTGGGAAAGGAAAAGACACTACAAATATGATGGGTAAAGGCACATGATAAAGCCATAACTGAGGTTGCCCACTGGAATAATAAAGTTGACTGCCTCGCCTGCATATGATACAAGAGTACAGATGCACAGGAGTGGGTGAGATTAAGGGAACGGCTACATGAGAGGCATGGCCACACTGGGAAAGCTGATCTGTATAAGGAATGCCAAGCCAGAGGGTGGCCTGCTACACTGGCTGACTGAAAAGACAATAACACGCTGTCCACAGTGTCACAGAATCACAGAATCACAGA